>NC_060273.1:33765803-33796045 GCF_021613505.1 Equus quagga | reverse complement strand
TGTCCAGATTAAGTAACCATAATCCTAATCCTACTACAAACACTTTCTACTCCCTTGGCTTTTGTAAAAAAAAACAATGAGATGCTGGAAACAGGGATAAAACATTCACGATGACTGGAATTCGCTTTGCTATCAACAAGTCTGGCACAGTAAACTGGGAAGAAAGCAGAAACACACGCAAGGAAAAGTGAGTAAGAGAGAAAAACTGGAAGAGCAGTGGATTCAAGGCCCTGATGTGCTGAAGAACCAGCTCCCCAGGGGCAGGAAAACCCTGATGTGTGGCATTCACCAATTTCCATGGTGAAAACACCCCCACCAGGGCCAATTTCAAGCCACCAAGATGACGTCACTGAGTGCAGAGCTGGGAAGGGTCAGCCACAACCGGCTGCACATCCTGCTGGCCAGTGCTTGGTCACGTGTCCAACCCAAAACGATCCCTGGTCAGCCACAACCAGGGAAGCACTCTGGGTGATTTTGGGGAAAGGTGTCACCACTGATAAAGAGTCACGAGCAGAATGGCACTGTCCGTCTGGGTACAACCGTTGGTTGCATCTTGTGACTCAGGGCTGGTAGTCTGAGGATGGCGAGCAGAGAGATGGAAGAGCTGTGGCCAGTGGTCAGAGGGAGCTGTGAATTAACCAGCTCAGAAGCTGCTCTGCACCAGGGAGACCGAGGGCGTTCATTTCCCATATGGTTTAAGCCTGTTGGAGCTGAGATTTTCTGTTACTTGGAGCTATAAGGCCCCTTAAAGAGGCAGAGGTGTCTATTTTTTTAAATGATGCAATTCAGAAGTGTTAGCTACAGATCGCTGACTCACTTATCACTTGGAGTGGCTTTGCTTTTTGTCTGCTCAGCTCTCTTCCCCCGATCCTTCCAGAAAGAGAAGCTGAGACCCCAGAGGTGGCACATCCCTGGTGGGCCAACCATTGCTCCCGTCCTTTGGGCCCAGTGTCGTTCCTGCGACGGACACTTGATCTGAGAGAGGTCACTGAGAGTCTGCGGGGTCCTTGCTGGGGTTTTTGTAACGGTGGATAATCATAGACCGGGTTCTGTTTTGACCCTGGAGCTGCCAGTGGCATGGGTATACGGGGTTTTCTCTTATTGGCGGTCTCAGTCCTGACTGATAGCTTGGAAGTACGCTGATTCTGGTGGGGTTTTTTCCTGTTTTACTGAACTATTTTTCAATTGTGCTAAATAATATCATGCCTTAATTGCTCTTGCTTTGTAATGCTTTCCCCTATATTGAAGAGCAAGTCCCTTTTCTGCTTTTCACAACTTTCTTGACTTTCCCCACATTAGTTCTCAGAGGTGCCCTTTGGAATGGACATACCAGGCTCCCCTCCAAAGCCTTGCAGATTCGCAGTTTGCAGTTAATTTAGTCTCCAGTAACTGCCCACGGAGAGTGGCTCCTCAGTCCAGCTGGTGGGGGCCACCCCTGGCAGCCAGACACTGGGGGCTCGTGCGGAGGGCTTCTCTTCTTTTCTTTTCCCTGTGAGTGGGTCATACTTTGTTTCTTTGGATGTTTTACACTTTTTTGCTGAAAACTGGACATGTTAAACATTATAATGTGACAACTCTGGAAATCAGACTCTCCCTCCTGCCCCACGGTGTTTGTTGTTTGTTGCGGGTTCTCATGGTTTGCTTTCTAATTGACTTTTCTATTTTTGTAAGTCTATATTCTGGCATGTGTGGCCACTGAATTCTTTGTTCCATTAGCTCAGAGGTCAGGTGTGTTTTGCTGGAATTTCCTTAAACACCTGGAGCCGAAAAAAGAATAAAGAAAAAGAAAAAACCTGTTCCCCGTCTCTGCAGACGGGCTCTGTGCGGGGTGCTCCTTCGACACCCGGCGAGCTGGTGGCTGGGCTGCCTTTGCCTTCACTTCAGCTTCCAGGAGGCCAGTCCAAGGGGGCAGCGTAGGGACTTCTCAGGGCTTCTCTGAGCCTCTGTCCCACCCTGGGCACACGTGACTCGCTGGTACACATGGACGCTGTGAAAATCCTTTACTCCCACACACATCTTTTTCACCCTCTTCCTTCCCAGGCTTCTTGGTATGTCTGCTCACCCTGACTGCCATTCCTTGCCCCAGGTTGCTGCGGCCAATACTTGTGCCTTTAAAGGCTTTTGGCACAAGCCATCCGGGAAGCCACCCCAGGCCCATGACTTCTCTGAGTCAAGGAAGCACAGGGCAAGCCTTGCGACAGTCTGACAGATAGCGGCCCAATAGGGAAACCTACAGCCACAAGTTCTTGAGAACAAGGTCCGCCATCCTCCCCAGACCAGCCACCCGTGCCTGGAGCGCACACCGTCATCCATTCGGCCACTGATCTGAGCTGCGCAGATGACAGCAAGTGGGCGCTTTAAACAGGTCACAGCTCTGTGCTGTGCCCTCCTTTTCGCCAAGCCTCCCGCTGTGGTGGCAAATTTTGGTCTAGATTCTAGAGTTCTGTGAGAGTTGCCAGCTTGATCGTTTTTCACTCGGTGGGCACAGAGCCCTCCATTTCCCTACTCGGGCATTTTTGGTGGAGTCGCTTCCTATCAATCCTTGAGCACCTCCTCTTTCCTGGTACAAATAATTTATGTTCTATGCTTTTTTACTTTTCCTCGTCAGCCTTGGAATAGGCTGTTACTCTACAGAGCTCTGGTTCCATTTAGAGAGGAATAATATTTAGAAACCAAGATCTGGGGACACATTTTCCTAAATATAAAAATACTGCATATTTTATTAGGAATTTATTGTTTTAAACGGTGCTAGTATTTTTTATTAGGATTGCTACTGATTCTGCTAATACTCTTGGTATGACATCACAAAGATTCTGAGTGGGTTCGCCTTAACTCTTTCTTCCTAAGATTTACTCTTTCCCTTAGCCATCTGTACGCTCCTAGGTTTTGGAGGAATGCCTGTGTTGCATTTTACAAGAAATGGCTGCAGTTCATTTTTTCCGGCTAATTCTCTACCAGTGTTGGATTGGCTGCCAAGTAAAGGGGCTGAACCAAGATAGAAGGTTGATAGCTCAGGTACAATTCTAAACAGGTGGTCCAGAGAGGCAGGGCAGCGCTGTTCCATGGTGCTATCCAAAGTTTCCTTTATCTTGTTGCTTTTCCATCCCTGAAAGCAAGAGTCAGCAAAATATGGTTCACAGGCCAAATTCGGCCCACTGCCTCTTTGTATAGCCTACAAGCTAAGAATGGTTTTACACTGTGGTTTTTTTTTTTTTTTCTGAGGAAGATTTGCCCTGAGCTAACATCTGTTGCCATTCTTCCTCTTTTTGCTTGAGGAAGATTAGCCCTGAGCTAACATCCATGCCAACCTTCCTCTATTTTGTATGTGAGTTGCCACCACAGCATGGCTGTCAACATGTTTCCCCCACCCGGGAACCAAACCTGAGCTGCTGAAGTGGAACACCGTGAACTTAATCACTAGGCCACGGGACCGGCCCCAAGTGTTTTTGTTTTTTTTTTTTAATCAAAAGAATAATATTTCATGGCATGTGAAAATTACACGAAATTTAAATTTCAGCATCCTTGCATAAGTTTATTGGAACGTGGCCAGGCTCAGTTCCGCATGCGATGAGGTGCTTTCATGCTACGGTGGCTGAGCTGTTTGTCCCAGAGGCCGTATGGCCCACAGGCCTCAAGTATCCCCATCTGGCCCTTCTTAGGACAAGTCCGCTGACCCCTGCCTGTAAGTGTCGTCCTTGTTCTAGGGTGGAAGCTAGCTCACCAGCTCACGGCTCTGTCACAGCCCAAGGGAAGGGAGAAGGAGGCAGCAAAAAACACAAAGTCCTCTTTTAAGGATGTGATTCAGAAGGTGACACATTATTTCCCATCACACCCCATGGAGCAAAGCTTCGTCACCTGGCCACGCCGAGGTGAAAGCAAAGGTGGGACGTTCCCTCTCCAGCGACGTGCCCACCTGACGCTGGAGGGGAGGGGAATCTCCTACGGGAATAAAGGGTAACAGTGTGGGACAGGTGGCAGCCCAGGCTGTCACACCGAGTTCTGGGACTGGAGGCAGATACTCCTGGGGGGGGGTAACCCTTTCATCAGAGGAAGGACAGTGACCACCAGATGGAGCAGCTATGACCATTTCCTGAAAGGTGGTTTGGGTTGAAGCTGCCAAAAAAGGCACAGGCATCATTTAGGCATCTGAGCCATAAAACTGACCAGAACAAAACATTATTGAGGATTTTAATTTCTCTGGGCCTTTAATTTTTCTGTGTGTTAACGGTTCTGGAAGTCTGGGGTACAGTGTTAATCATACTACTCAGTTTAAACCATATTTATTATCAACATTGGTTTCTGCAGGGACCCTGTTCTTACTTACCTGATTTTTCTCTTCATAGCAAACCCCTAATCCATTCCCTTCCCCCAGAGGCATTCACATTAGTAAACTAACACCCTTAAGCACATATGATCATAATCTATGTAGGGGTGTGTGTGTGTGATTTTAATTAACTCAGATATTGCTTAGTTACATGAAATCTCATTCTATCCATTTTCTCTCATTCGTATCTAAAAGATTTTATCAAATGTGCTACATGCAGACATAGCATGTACTTCTAACTGCTGGACAGCAATTCATTGCTTGATCCACATTTTACTTACCTCTTCTAGTGACATTCACCTGGGAAATCTCAGAAGCTGTGATGCAATTCCATGTACACGTCCTGTGTATAGAATCTCTCTGGGATATATAAGCAGATGAGGGTACCACATACACACGATTCATTTCCAAAGGTATTTCCAGGTCAGTTTCCCAGAATGGCTCTATCATTTCACACTTCTACAGTATCCACATTACCATTCACGTCCTTATCAACATTTATTATACATCACTGTGACTTTTTTTTTTCCTGAGGAAGATTCACCCTGAGCTAACATCTGTTCCCAATCTTCCTCTCTTTTTGCTTGAGGAAGATTAGTCTTGAGCTAACATCTGTGCCAGTCTTCCTCTACTTTATATGTGGGTTGCCACCATGGCATGGCTGACAGCTGTGTAGGTCTACACCTGGGATCCAAATCTGTGAACTTGGGCCACTGAAGTGGAATGCACCGAACTTAACCACTGGGCCACGGGGCTGGCTCCAACATCGCTGTGACTTTTGCCATTCTGATGAGTGTAAAGGGGTATTTTGTTGTTCTAACTTGCATTTTCTCATTACTAATGATTTCAGATGCCAACTGTCACATCCTTTCTTTTAACGTACTGCCCTTTTCTTACTACTTTATAGATATCCTCATGTACTCAATAGTTCTTGGTCTTGCTTAAGGTTAAACAAATTTTTCTTTATAGACTGATGAGATTTTCTCTATCTTTCCGTTTGACATCACAGACGCTCCTTTCAATTTCATTCTTTCTAAGTTAAAACTTTTAATTTATATATTTTCTTCCCATCTAGTCTCTTTTTCTTTGGGAATCTCAGTATATGGCTATTAGCTTCTCTTTTCCATCTGAATTATTTATTTTTCACATTGCATTTCTTTATTCTTTCTGGAGTTCGGAGAGAATTATTTGCCATTAACACACAGTCCGCTAATTTGTTTTTTGGCTGTACCAATTCTGTTATTAATGTCACCTACTGAATTATTTGCTTCATGACAATTATTCATGCCCAGTCCCCCTCCCCCATTTTTTTGGGTACCTCTCTGTTCCTGCTTCCTATCACCCATATACTTTTCAGCAAGGATGTCTATTAAGAAAATTTTGACATCTGGGTTTCCACATCCCTTTAAGCTTGCCAGTTGTGTAGATGGTACGGTGTGCTCTTAGTAAACTCATCTGTCTGACTGCTTTTCCCAGAATTAATTTTCACAGGTATCCACAAATCTTGGCTGACATGCGCAGCAGGGAGAAGGTGTAATCCCTGGGGGGGGGGGGGGGGGGGTGGTGGTATGTACAAGTATGTGTTACAGAAGAGCAAGCCTGCCCCAGCTGGGACCAACCCCCTTCCTGACGCATCACTCTCCCTCTGGGCCCTTTACCTCATCACCAGAAGTACCTCCTCCAACCAGGAAAACACGCCACTTCCTGTAGTGACCTGGCTTTGGCGTGAGGAGAGGATGCTCCAGGCTGACACTACCTGTGTCTGTTGTGTCCACCCCTCATCTCAGCTGGACCAAGGGTCTGCTCGCATGGGACTCGAAGCGCCCCTGCAGGGCCCAGCTGATGCGCCTGCATTCCTGTCTCATGAAGGCACCGTGGTGGGCAATAACATGCTGGGGCCACTGTGGTGGAGAGTAAAGTACAGCGTAGAAAAGAGCTACAATCTGAATTTTCTTCAGCACCGGCCTGTCCACTGCCTCTGGGTGCTAAGACCTCCCCCACAAAAGCGCCACCTCTCCGTCTTCCCCGTGGGTTCCCCTTCACTTCAGCTCCCTGGAGCCGTGAGTGGCTCTTACTTCTATGGCATCTCCAGAGTTGGGCTATGGAAACAAGTCAGCAGCTCATGCCGGCTCACTGACTTGGCAGGAAGCAGAGACTTCAAACTCAAGGAAGGGAAAAGCAATTTACGATGTAGTTATCTCTGTGATGAGAGGAAAAAAGCAACATAGTTTTTAGAATGCATTTCCTTGTTTTGTTTAATTGGAGGCATTCGATAAAGCTGGCAATTCTTTGGGCTGCAGTCACGTGGCTTCTCATACAACGTTCTTTGGGGAGCTTCACTGGACAGCCATGCAGGGTACTGAGAGGGAATAAAGAGGAGAGGGCGACTCTGTGGCCTCAGGTAGACTATGGTCCAGGTGTTAACACCACATCTTCATTTTGACCTATATGAGAGGCCCTGGAAGCAACAAATGAACCACCACCTCACTAACCCTAGGATGATTAAAAAAACTGGGGGGATCTCACCTCCACCACCAAGAAGGGTTGACCTCCTGCCCAGCCCTTGAAAATCTGTGTTCCTAATCTGCTAACACTCCAAATTATGAGCCATTGTGTATAAAAAGCATGCTCTGCCCCAATTCCTTTTTCAGTCCTTGCTGCAGGATCGGTAAACTGGACGTGTCCCCTACAGAGCCATCTTTCATGAACTCAGGCCTTGTGCGTCTCACACACTTGCTGGGAATAGTCAAAAACTTTCCAAATATTGCATTCCGTCAAATCTAAGACAAACCATTATTTTAAGTACCCCTAAGGAAAAAGAAAATGCCAATTAAATTAGAACATGCTATTGATCCTAATTTCAGAGATGTAATAATATGAAAACATTTGACATCATTGAAACTATAAACAAATTACACGACTGCATTATTGAACAGGGAGTTCAGGGCCACTCACACGTCCCAGGCCGTGTTATGTGCAGGCACGCCGCCATAAGACGAAAAGAATGTGGTAAACCACGTCAACTTTTCAAACGTTTTACTTACAATGCATACTGTGTATTTAAGCTACAATGTCACACTAGTGTGGGAAACCTTTGTAGGGATCATTTCAACAAATATACTAAGAATATATAGTTCCTATGAAAAGCTATACACTCTACCAGACTTTGAATTCCTGTTATGCGGCATACTCACAATCATCCAGAAGAATATGGAGGGAAAGTGCTGAGCAACAAAAACAGGTGCCATGAGTAATTGAAATACATGAAAAATATGGCATTTCACCTCAGTGGAAAGGGGCAAATTATTCAAATAATACAGGCTCTCAGGCTAATCACTGGAAAGCAAACAAAAGCAGGTCTGTACCTCACACCATCTGTTGTCAACTGTAGGAACGATCCGTGAATGACATAAATTAACCTAAACAAAATGGATGTCATACATTATGAAAAGGAAGGTATACCCGACATTGTATCAGGTTCCAGAGGTTCTTAGGTCAATGATGGAACAATTCAAGGAAACATACACATCTAATTGTTTCGAGTCGATTTCTAATGCCCAAACTATTTACACCAAAATATACAGAAAAGATAAATCTCTATGTCAACACCTCAAAATAAACGATTTACCTAGTCCACTTCTCAACTGCATAACTCCTACAAAAGTGTAACTTGGTACCTTCAGTTATCACTAACAGAACAACTTAAGTCAACTGGCTTAAAATAAATTTAGTCTTTCACAAGAGCAACAGTCCAGAGGTGGAGCGGCTGCACAGCTGGTTGGCTCAGTGCCTCACTGACATCATCCAGGTCCCAGGTTCTTGTACTCTTTTTGCTCTGCCGTGCTTAAACTATAACTTATGGTGGAAAGACATAAGCAGGCATCACATCCAGACAAGGAAACGTCCAGCAGAAGATTCCACTTCACCCTGCATCATTCCTTGAATCTTTAAGGAAACCTTTTCCAGAAATAACCTGTCTGATATCTCCTTTGTGTATCTGTCTAGAATTGGGTCTTATGACCACTCTAAACCAACTGCTGGCAATGAAAAAGGGATTTTCATTATTGATTGAAACTAATCAGGATCTATCCCCTGTTCCGTGAGAAGGAATGGATACCCGAACTCTGCCAGCAAACAGTAAGGAGCGAGTGACTGGGGTGGTCACTCAACAGTGTCTGCCACGAACCCTTATGAATGTGTCCTTAATTTATTCAGGAACGGGAAGGAATAGAGCACAATGTTTAAAAACACTATCATATCAGATAAAAATACAGATAAGTCCTAAGTTACACAGTACGTGTGCTCTGCACACTTACACTTACATAGGCATCCAAATAAAAGATAGTAGATGAAAAAAATTAGATAAAAATAGGAATATTTAAAGTACTTTTTTTAACTGTATAGAGTGCAATTAGTACTACAGCTGTTTCTCACTACTGGAGACTTCTGGCATTAACAATTTAAAATTATCTGCAGTTTTCTATCTACTTTATGCATAGATCTCTATCAGTTGAAAACATTAAAAAATTGGCTTCTTTATGAACTATTTAGCTCATTAACGATCAAATACATTTATAAATGCCAGGGAAAAGTACACGAAGCATACTTTATACTTATCAAATATTAATTCAATGACAATGCATATTAAGATACTAACAGGGTGGTGCTATTTAAGATGGATAATCTGAATATATCTCTTACAAATTATTCTAATAAGGATACGATGCCCTTTCAAACATGATTCACACTGAACATACAATTCCTGTAATGTAGCATCCTAAAAAGCAAACTAACCAACCAACCCAAAAACTCTCAAAAATGCGAGTCCTACATTCCAGTAACCACTCAGATGTGAGTTAAATGTCACCATGTTGCTATCTTGATGAGCCATCTGATGATTTTACAGCTTCTATTTACACAGGAGTATGTTTATTCACAAGAGCTATCTTCTGCTTTTGGGTTTTTGGTTTTTTACAAAAAGCCTGATGTTATATCAGAAACATAAAATTTAGTATTAATAACTTCCAAAGGAGTACGTTTTCCACATCCCTTGAATTGAGAGGGTTCCCCTTGGTATGAATTCCCTGATATGTGGAACAGTTTGAATCCACATACATGGTCGAAATATTGATAAATGTTCACTCCTGCACAGTCTGGTATCCATCGAGTCATGTGGTCTTGTTGCCATTGTGACTTCTACCCTGTGAACTTTCAGATTACAAGTCTGACTAATGCACAAAGCCTTGTCCACATTCACCTGTGTGAACCCTCTGACTTACACTGGTAGGAGTTTCTTATTCATTATATTGAAAGGGTTCCCTCTCATAAAATGCAAACAGACATAAAACGAGGCTTGACTTCAGAGAAGCCTTCCCACATCGATTACATTCATATTCCCTCTCCTATGAATTCTCTGATGGCTGTTGAAGGCTGATTTGTGGTAGAATTTTTTCCCACATTCATTACATTCATAGGGCTTCTCTCCTGAATGGGTCCTATAATGTACAGTGAGGTACGACATCCGAGAGAAGGCTTTCCCACATTCGTTACATTCAAAGGGTTTCTCTCCTGAATGAATCCGATGGTGGATAGTGAGATATGACATCTGCGAGAAGAACTTCCCACATTCATAACACTCATAGGCTTTCTCTCCTGTGTGCGTTCTCTGATGTCTATTAAGGGCTGAATTCTGGCAGAAGGTTTTCCCACATTCACTACATTCATAGGGTTTCTCTCCTGAATGAATTCTATGATGTATAGTGAGGTATGACATCTGAGAGAAGAATTTCCCGCATATATAACATTCATAGGGCTTCTCTCCTTTATGAATTCTCCGATGTCGGCAAAGAGCTGAATTCTGGTAGAAGGTTTTCCCACATTCGTTACATTCATAGGGTTTCACTCCTGAATGAGTTCTGTGATGTATCGTGAGGTATGACAACTGGGAAAACAATTTTCCACATTCATTACATTCATAGGGCTTCTCTCCCGTGTGGACTCTCTGATGTCTCATGAGAGCTGAATTCAGGTAGAAGGTTTTCCCACATTCATTACATTCATAGGGTTTCTCTCCTGAATGAGTTCTGTAATGCACAGTGAGATATGATAACCGAGAGAAGAACTTCCCGCATTCATTACATTCATAGGGTTTCTCTCCTGTGTGTGTCCTCTGATGGGTAGTCAGAGTAGACTTGCGGCAGAAGCATTTCCCACACTCATTACACTTATAGAGTTTCACACCTGTGTGAATTTTCTGATGGTCGTTAAGTGCTGACTTCTGGGAGAAGGTCTTTCCACAGTCGTGACAAATATAAGGTCTCTCCCCTGAATGTGTTCTCTGGTGTTGTGTGAGGTGTGTCTTCTGGCAAAAGGATTTTCCACAATAACTACATTCATAGGGCTTCTCTCCTGAGTGAGTTCTCTGATGCTGAATGAGGTGTAACTTCTGGTAGAAGGTTTTCCCACATTCGTTACATTCGTAGGGCTTCTCCCCTGTGTGTGTTCTCTGATGTACAGTGAGGGTTCCCTTCTGGCAGAAGGATTTCCCACACTGAGTACATTCATAAGGTTTCTCTCCTGTGTGAGTCCTCTGGTGTATGATAAATTTTGACTTTTTACAGAAGGATTTCCCACATGCACTGCATTCATAGGGCTTCAGCTCCACAGGAGATCTCTGGTGCACACTTAGGTTGGACATTTGGAGAAAGGCTATTTCGGATTCATTCCACTTATAGGGCTTCTCCTCCATTTGATTAACAAAAACTGTATCCTTTGGAAAGGCTTTCTGGCATTCAATATATTCAAAGGGTTTCTCCAAAATATGAATGTTCTGATAAATACTTTCTTCGTTTAGAGTGTAAGCTTCCCCATTTTGATTAAACTCATAAGATTTATCTCCGGGATGAGTTTGCTCAAGCTTAACGTGGAGAAGTGACTTCCCACATGCACTACATTCATCAGGTTTCATTCTTGCATAGCTTCCATCACTACGAATAAACTCAGAAACAGACTTTAAACTCTTTCCACAGGAGTCACATTTATAGGACATTTTTCTTGAAGGAACAGGGTTTGTTTCCACATTAAAAGTCTTACCAGGAACATGACCTCTCTCTTCACTCAGAGTTTTGGTGTTGATGAATTCAGTTTGTCTTGAATGTTTGTCTTCACTTTCCCGGACTCTCTCTAGCAGGTCATCGACTTTCCAGACTTCCTCTAAAAAGAGGCAGAATTAACCAAATTTTGCACAACTTCCTACATAAAATATGGAATGTGACTTGTACACGAGCATTTCATTGTGGCATAGATGTTAGCTTCATGGGCAGATGAAAATAATTCCAGGTGTACTTTTTACTTTACTCTGTTGGTTTGGAATAAACACACACACATACACACACACCCACACACACTCTCTCTCTCTCTTTCCAGTGGTCAGGAAAGGGGGAAGTAAACTGACAAAAACACAAGCACCTCTGATCTTTGCTACTTTGTAAGATTTTGTTCAAAACTGGGTCTAGAGGTAAAATATAAACACGGAGCGATGGTTGGAGGACAAGGGATGCCAGAGGACTGACTGACAAGGTGGATGTGGAAGGACTCACAGCAAATGGGGTGAACCGACAGGGCAACAAGGAGGGTCACAGGACACATCCAAGGGGCTTCTGTTGGAGGCGGCGGGTCAGCACTTTATACCATCTCATTTCATATTGAGTTGGGAGACAGATTATAACCTAAGGCCCTATCACCTTACACTGAGATTTCTGTGGCAGCATTTTGACTAGTCTATATCCTTCCAAACCACTTTGCCTTTTTTGCAGATTGCGAACAGTGGTGCCACATAAACTTACGCCTCAGTCTCCTCATGTTGAGAGCAACAGTGCTGCAGCCAGGGCTCCGACTCTCTGTAATTCTGTTTTACGTGGAAGGAGAGTCCCAGAAACATGTGTGTCTAATAGGAAGTACAAAATAGACCACAGAGCACGCCATCCTTGTAAGAGTTTCAGATTTCCTAAATATTCTAATGACGTGATTTAGACTCGACTCATTCTGACGATGAAACTATCTGCTCCTGCTTGGACAACACGGCATGAGCTCTGGCTGGGTGACCCAGGGCAAGGTATGTAACTGCCCTGTGACCCAGCATCGTCCACCAGTGAAATGCAGATAGTGGTGCCTACTTTACAGCATTGTCGTGCAATCTCGCAATTACTATAAAGAGCTGTTCATCCATGCTCGAGAAGTTTAGCAATTATTTATCCCATTTTCAATCTCCTGACAATTCCCTTAAACCAGCCTTGTCTCTGACATACCACTGTCACTGAATTCGGAATGTGAACAGCACTTCCCCACTCCTACGTTTCATTTAGTGCACAAACGTTAAAAATCAGACTCCTCGATCTGCTCCTAAAACAGTAACCTTTATTTTTACTTATCTTACAAATTTTTGGATGAACCTGACTGTTTTACTTGCCAGCATCTCCATCCAATGAAACCATATCAACCTTGTCCACCAAAACCTGCAAGTTCCCTCAGTCCACTGCCAAAATATCAGTAGATAAAATGGGGGAAAAATCTGACAAAGAAAACTCTCCACCACCTAGATTCACAATCATTCCAAACTAAGACTATGCCAGTCTACTAACTTCGGCTCCAGGAAAACCGAGCTACTTGCTGGACGAGGAGGGTCATATGACACAGCCAAGCAGCATTAGTCGTGGAGGAGGTGGGTCAGCACTTCTCTTCACCTCACATCAAGCTGGGAGAGACAGATGACAACCTAAGGCCTCCCAGCCCAGCTGAGACTGCCGTGGTACCAACAACGCCCCGGCTCAACCACAGGTCTCTACTCCTCTTTTCTCCCAGTTTGCTTGACTCCCAGCCTTGATTGACTCAAAACCTCTCTTTCAGGGAGTTTCCATTTAAAAAAACAATACTCTTCAAATCCTCTCATTTCAATTAGCTCCATTTCCCCTTAAAGTTGAAAAGAATTACTCTCCGTACAATCATTTTAGCACAAAGTGATTCAGCCTTGCATTGGAATGCTAACATTGGATGTGAAATGCGGAGGTTTACACCACTCCATGCCACTCTGTTCTCTTTTCTCAGCCAAAACCCATCTCTTAGGAAGTATGACTACTTCCTATTTCCTTTGAACCGCTGAGTAGAAACCAGAGAAGTTGTTCTTAATCTGAATCATATAGGTATCTTTTGAGTACCTGGAGAACATAAAGGGATGTCACTTAGGCATGCTTGTTTAGAAACAACTGTCTACAGATTATTTCTGAATGGATGGACAAGAGGGTTCTTTCACCTCTAGCTCCTTAGATAATCAAAGAAATAACTAGATACAGTATGTTACGTACTACGGTGAGGGAAGAGAGCATGCCCCTTTCTTTACAGGATTATAATCCAGGGTAAGAAAGAAGCTCAACCAAAAAATATATACCATCAAATTACAGATTACTTGATCAGATCTCACTTTTTTTAAGGTTCTACCATGAGGAGGAGTCGAAGTTGAGAGAAGGAAGAGACTGGAGTGGTGATGAGAGTCAGAAGGAAAACTTCAAGCAGGGGTTGAAAATTCGAGCTCAGTCTGAAATAACGTGTTACCTGGGTGGATAAAGCATGTCCCTACCAAAACGCAAAGCTATAGGGATGATAATCACATGATCAGAAGACATTTAGGAGTGTGGACCAAATGGAGTTTACCAAGAGTCTTGAGAAACAATAGAAAATTAATTTTTCCAGGCAAAAGAGGGCCAATATTGTGGTGATTCTTAAAGAACAAGGAATTTAAATGTCCTTTAGGAAGCAACAGGGACTCATTTTGGGCCTCTCCTGTGAGACCAGTGATAGGATCGACTGGGAACTTGAGGCGAACACATCCTCCAAATCCATTAGCCTGAAGGTGCACTGCAGTGCTATCATGGGAAGCACCGGACCAGAGGACAGAGTGGACAGTGTGGCACCGAACAGACAAAACCCCTACACACCTGAGACAGGAGGAGCCCTCTAAAGAACTCTGGAAACAAAGAAACCACCGAAGGTGGAAGCAGATCCTTTAGAGACATTTCTGGAGGATGGGAGGACAAACGGACCACAATTCTCTCTGTACATTATGCTTACTGAGCCTGCTGTATGGGACACTATTCAAGGAGCTGGGAACAGGGGCAGTAAATAAGAGAGCCAAGAGGCAAACGAGCACTTGGGGAGAAAGAGACCCAGGACTGTTGTCACCAAACTGAAGAAGGGCTGGACCTCAGGGACAATGACAGCACATGTGCCCACGACAACACAGGTGAATGGAACCACCTGGCTTAGGGGGAGGTCGGGGCTTTGGAATCTGACCTCAAAGAAAGAGACATGAAAGTGAAACTGGGGAGAGAAACAAGTCTGGGCATTTCACAGCGAAGAAGCAGAGAAAAGGAAGGTAGGAAGAACATAAGAGTCACATAAGTTATTTTTACTAACAGACTGATGATGAGTGCCTGAAAACAAAAAGTGTCTATGATGACAGGTTCCTGAAAATGCCGTCAGAACAAGACCCAAGGCTGAAGAGGCAGTGACTGGATTTGGGTTATGGGTAGAGGCAGGTATGGAAAAGCAATACAAACGTAAGTTTTTGTGGGGAAGGCAGAAGTCTTTGGGGTTGGATTCAGGAGGCTAAGGCAGACAAGCAACTATCTTCAGTCACTCGTAAAGGTTTGGGACCATTAAAAAATTCCCGGGAAAACCCTTCTGAGTTACCGACCCCCTCCCTGCCTCCGCTAACACACCTGGGCAACTCTGAAGTAGGAATTCTCCTTCCACTATCCATGGCTCTTCTCCTTGCTCCAGCTTGATGATAACTTCCGGTTTGATAATGTGACACCCTGTTAACAGAAATGAAAGAGAACTTGAACCCGGCTGCTGGGCTTCCGGCTCTGTCGTATGAGGAAAGTGCTGCCATATGAGCTACGTAACAGAAGTGCCCGTCTGAGCTGTATCAAAATTAGAACCTTTCATGGGGGGTAAAGACCAAAATGCCCTGCCTGGCGCCCAAAACCGACTACTCACATTTATCCCATCAAAATCAAAGTCAGTCAACTTGCAAGAAATCCCACATATCGTCGCGGCTCAGAAAGCGAGCTCTCCTCACCCAAGGACACGAGATGGCTGTAGTTCTCCAGCATCACATCCCTGTAGGTCGTCTTCTGCTCAGGGTCCAGCTGCTGCCATTCCTCCTGCGTGAAGTCCACGGCCACATCCTTGAATGACACTGGCCCCTGTAATGGCACCGCGATCGGAATTGGGTGACGTGGAGAAGGCACACGGGGACAAGAGCTTATCGAGCTCGCTGGTAAAGTTACGAACGCTGTCTACCTTTTTTATGTTACAGATTGTGGAAGAAAAACAAACGTATCAGGAATACAGGGCGTGCGTTCATTCAGTGTACATCAAAGAAGAAACCACTGGGCTCGCACTGCAAGCCAGGGACAATCTCGGCTGTTGGGGACAGTAAGAGCAGCAGACATAGCCCCCATCCCTGAGAGGCCTGAGGGGCACTCATGCAAACCCAGGATGCACTTTGCGCCTTCACTTTTCTTCCAGAACATTAGCAGTATGGGTTCTCCTCTTACCTCTCTGGCTGGCTCCTCCTCGCCTCCAGGTCATCCTGAAGCTGGATGGCCCCGGGGCTCAGTTTTTGTCCTTCACTCTCTGCTGCCTGCACTCATGGCTTTGATGGTGATCCCATTTGGCCTTATGGCTTTAATTGCCATCTATATGTCAACATTCCCTGAATTTATATCACCAGCCCAGACTTCTCTCCTAGACCCCAGACACATTATGGCCTAGATCTCAAACTCAGCATGGCTGAAACTCAGCTGCTGTTCCTGTCCAAATGTGTTCCCCCCACAGCTTCCAGAAGGAGCCGATCTGCAGTATTAGCCACAATCACCAAAGCGACAAGCAAGCTAATAACCAACACACCTCCCAGGGTCGTATTTTACTGCAAGGTGAGCCTACAGTAGGTCTGCCTGTGGCCCACCACAAGAACTGTCAGTCACAGCTTGGCTCGGTCATCCCGAATTCCCAGCTGGGGCCCTGTGAATTCCCTTTCTGCCCATTCACACATTCCAGGAGAGAAGGAGCACATTCCTGAAGAGGGGCGGATGGCTTACAACACACCTGGATCCGGCCAAAACCACACCTTTAAATGCAGGTCTTTCGGGGGAATTGTCCGACTCACAAATACTCACGCCAGTCATTCTAACTGTTCCACTCAGTATCATTACCTCTAAAATAAAGATAATAACGGCACCTACCCCATAATGCCAGTATTAAATGGGCTGATGCACAGAAAGCACTTACCAGGGTTCTGTGGGCACAAGACGTACCCCTCACTGATACCTACGGTTACTGTTACCTGTCTATCGTGTATCTTATCACTCTTTCCAAATCAGGACAGAAGTTAACCAGAAAACATGGAAGCAAGTTTAAATAACTGACGGAATGCGGCTGTTAAGTTTATGCGATTGCCACAAAGGGTTTATAACACAGTAACAGTATGTTAAAAACAAAAAGGGTCAGAGGATTTCAACAAAACATGGAGGCAGGAGTGGTGTGTGGCGGTGGAGAGGGAACAGCCCACGTCATGCTCAGGGGCCACTTGAGATGAGGACAAACTCCTCACATTGGCTGACAAAATCTAAGACTTTGTTGTGTGGAACGATGGAAGTGTGCAGGACGGGTGCTGTTGGCGAGATGCTCTAAGGCGCCTGGTCACCCGACCCTGTTTTTCTCCCAGGCTCTGGGTGCAGGGGTGTCCAGGGACCAGGCTCTGCTGGCCTGGGAATGCTGAGGGTGCTTAGGTTGGAGACTGCGCAACTGCTGACGGGACACACTGTGGCGGAGCAGTGGTTCCTGCCCAGGGTAAACTGCCCAAGGCCCAGCCTGCGAGGACATCGCCTCAGAGAGCAACAGAGAGTCTTCTAGAAGCTCTGCCCGCACTTCATTCAGGGCCCCACCACCCACGACTGTGGCCGCCCTGATGAAGTCATGACCAAATGCAAGAGAGTGAGGAACAGAGCATCAAGTACTCTAATTTTAACGCATACATAGTATAACGCACATCTTATTCCAACTTCTGACTCTGCATTTGTAATTTCACAAAATGTGCAATTTGTAGGGATTTTTTTAATTGCTTGTAATTTTGCCTTATGAGGAAAAAACAGCACAATAGGAAAAAATTTTAGTTTTTGTTATTTGTAACACATATATCTAAAATCCAAGCCCCGTTGCTGCCTGGAAACAGCATTATCAGTTCCAAAGTGATCCTTTCTTTGGTGATGGGCTCAAATAGCCCAAGCTCAGTTTCATGCAGAGCGAGAAGAAATGCGCACTGTTCTTCCTCTAGCTTAAAACAAGCAGCTTCACAAGCGTTTTAAACTTTAAGGAGTTTCAGAAAACCTGGATAACAAATTAAGACAACCAATCAGAACCACATATATTTAGAGATTTTAGGTCAGTTTCAAAAGACAAGGGAGCAATCCATGACGTGTATGTCTTAAACGACCGCTCGGTACGGAGAATATTCCAGAAACAGCTCTGTAATTGCAGAACTCAGAGTGGGGGACATCTTTTCACATGAGCCAGAACGTCGGATGTGAGAGTGAGAATCCGTCTGTGAACGTCTCGATCCACTGCCGTCACACAGCTGGGTTTACAATGGGGGAAGCAGAAGGCCTGCCCCATTACTGAGACTCCTGTCCTGATGGCTAGGAAGGTTAAGGACTGGAATCCCATTAGTAAAAGCTGAGAGAAAGAGGATTCCTCAGAGGACTGTAAATGACAAAGACCCAAGGACTTTAATAAACAGGCTGTGTGTCACGGCTGCCTCCATGTGTCAGACCACTGGGACCCAAACGACAGCCAAAGACAGTGAGAGCCAACTGGGGCCAAAAGACCTCGGCCCAAGATGCCCTCCCCAGCCAACAGAGGCCTCCTGCACATGAGGGAGAGAGAAAGACATGTTCCAACATGCATATCCCCAGAGTCAGGAAGCCAGAGCACCACCCACGTGGCCTGTCCCAGAAGAGCAACTGACACAGTTCTGCAGGGCCAGAAAGGGGAAAACCAAGAACCCAGAGAAATGAGAGAGAAGCACAAGACCACAGCTTCCTCCTACCTCACCCCACCGCCCATCCCTGCGAGGAGCCGCACTCCAGTACGGACCCAAGAGCGTGCTCTCGACCTAGGAAGCTCACCCACACAGGCACACTCACCTTGAGGAACTGAAAACACGCACAGTATTCAATCTCTCCAAATGAAAATATTGAAGAATTATATGGCGATGATGGAAACTAAGCTAAAAACACCAATAAACTTGGAAGAAAATGTTTACAAACATGACCCAAACGGGAAAAACATACAAACATTTAAGACTACTCTGTAAGTTAAGAAGAAAAGCACCATGAAAGAAAATAGCGTTGTGCTAGAAAGCCTGGCGGTGGATGTGGACATGCACCTCATGTGAAAAGAGAAATGGGCCAGTGAGGAGAGGCGACATACACATGATTCCAACAGTCTCTGTGTATCACGGCTTCTTAGCAGATGACTCACTTTCCCAACTGAAGGGTTTCAAACTCTCCACAGGACGAAAGCAGGACAGCCCCAGGGGCTCTCCAGTCAGTCTCAGGGTTCACCTCCATTCACATCTCTCCCTGTTCCTGACAGGAGGCCCACAGGCTGGGGAAGCAAAGGTCCTTCCTGGCACTTCGGGAGCTCATCCAGTCCACCTCGGCTGCTCCGAGCGCCTTCACCACCCCTGGCAACTCCCCAGAGCCTCATCATCGCAGCGCGGTCACAAACCGCCTCATCCACGGACACCTCTCCCTTCGCTGAGCGACTGAGCCCCAGCCTCGGACAGAACACCTCCAACCAGACGGTGCTCTGGCATCACTGCGAGTCTCCCACGGACGGACCAGGAGGAGCCCCAGCCTCGCCCAGAAGCACCTCCTCCAGGGAGAACGGAAGCTCCTGGAGGGAAAGAACTGCCTCGTAGAATCACGTCCCAAACTTGAAGACACAGGACGCCAATGTCTAAGATGAGACAAAATCCTCGGGGATGGGAAGGGTCACAAAAGCAAAGAGCCACGCGAGTAGGATGCTCGGCCGGGAATTCTCAGGGGGCAGAGCAGAAAGCCTCCACAGGCAGGACGACAGATGCTCCAATCACTCTCAGCTGAGGAGCACCGGGGACGACATCAACTCCCCAAGGGAGAAATGACACCCACGGTTTAAGAAAAGAGATGATGTCTCAGACACGAGAGGGAAAACTCCAGTCCTCCCAGCAAGCTGAGCTGTGTGCGGATGGGCAGGACGGAGCTGGGCCCCAAAGCTCTGCTCTCTCCTCAAACCCCTCATCTCCTCCTCCCCGAGCTGATGGGCTGCTTCCCTGAGGAAGAGAAGCCATCGGGGGACACCACGTGTCCTGCCCCACCTCCAACGTGACCCTGCCGTCCTGTCCCCTCTAACTCAGGATCTCTCCAATAACCCTCCCCTCCCCACATGGATGAAGCAACTATTTTCATTCTAACTGGATTACTCCCATTCCCACTAAAACAAAACAAACTAGGAAATCCCCTCTTCACTTCAACTCCTATGCCAGTTACTGGCCAATTTCTCTTTTCCCCAGGAGAGCAAAATTTCTCAAAAAAGTGAGCAACAGGCCAAACCCAGTTTTTCCACACCTCTCCCCTAAGCTCTGCCATCAGGATTTTACCCCACAAACCCACCCAAACCAGGCATCATCACGCGACACCCCCCCCAAGTGCTAAGTTCACCGGCTAATTCTCAGTCTTCATGGAACTTGAGTATTGACAGCACTTGACATAGCTTGTCACTCCCTTGGCTTCTCCACCTTCACTCTCCTGGTTCCCCCTCTTCCCGGCAGCCCCTGCTCAGTTCCTCCTTCTCCCAGACTCTTCAGTGGGAGAGCCCCGGGCTCACTCCCCCTGTGGCTCATGGACCCAGCAGTCAACGCACAACCTGCTCCACTCCTGGCCCAGGCTCGTCTCCTGGACCTGTCACCCACCTGCCTTCCTGACGTCACCACGTGCACGTCACAGTGACAGCTCAAATTTAGAATGTCTGGAACATCACTCTGGCCTTTTCTCACATCTGCTTTTCCCACAATCTCCCCATCTCAGGGGAGCAGCAGCCTCGTTTGTCTAGTCACTCAGGGAGCCTCTAAAGTGCCTTCCACACAGAGGCAAGTCACGTGATGAACATTTGAGAAGAAACACTCAATGCGGAACCACACGTGAGCCAGTGGGGGAAAGCAGCAGTACAGAGCGAAGTTTCTATCACAGGCCACGGTGAAGAAATACACGACTTGAAGGGCAGCAGGGAGGCAAGCAAGGGATAAAGACCACGTAGAAAATATCAGCAAACCTGAGCAATCGAAAGGGGTAACAGTGGAGAGAGGAGTTTAGAATGAATCCCTTTTTTCTGGACAGGGTTACAGGGTGGATGATGGAACAATAACCTGATAGGCACAAGAGGAGAAGGCACAGGTGGGGGGCTGCAAATTATTATTTCCACATCTATTCACTTGAGGCGTCCTGTGGACAGACTCCAAGGAGACGCTGGCAGGTGGCCGGACAGAGGCATCTGGTCCTCGCGGGAGAAGTGTCAGAGCTGGCGGGTAAGCACGGGAGGGGGAGGCCAGACAGGTGTGAGAGTTGCAAGCCAAGGGTGGAAGAAGACACGAGGAGGGCAGAGGATCAGCCAGGAAGAGAGCAAGGAGAGGTTTGTCACAGAACCAAGCGAGGAGCCTGTGCATGTGGGAAAGGCAGCACAGGCTCCAAGGCAACGACTGGCAAGTCTCTGCCAGGTGTCTGTTACATCACAGGTGACCTTTACCAAAACCAGTCCAGGGGAGGCCGGGGCAGAACCCAGACCGTGGGCTGCAGGACAAGACATGAAAGGCAATCAGGAATCCGCCTGAGACATCACTGCATGGGCCACTGTGCAACCCAAACAGAGAAACACCAGGGAGACAATCTGAAGGGCAAGAAGGCCATTGCTCTGGATACCATGCCCGGATTGAGCAGGGAAAATGTCTCTATGAGACAACAACATTCTACTCCCCAGGAAAGTCACACGCACAGAGAGCTCCCTGGACGGCGCGCCCTCGGCTTACAGAAGGCACGAGCAGGAGACCAATAGCAATGGGTGAGGGCTGTCACTTAGGAAGGCTGGCCACACGGAGCGAGCCTGTCCAAGAAATCTGGAAAACGCACAAGGACACAAAAGCGTCTCGGCAGATCACCGTGAGTCAGTAGCGGGAGGCACGTGTCGCTGTCTGCAGTGAGCGTCAGGGACAGCAGGCGCACTTTCACTCTGGCTGCAATAGCTTGGAAGAATCGCGCTGTCTGCACGTGTGACCATGATAAACGCTCGCTGCTGATATGCTGCGCTGTGTCCTCTCTCATCAGATCTTTGACCTGGTCCTCCTTTCCCACTTTGAACTCTGAACTGTTCATCTCCTAAGGTGTGCAATAAACAAAGCAGGGAAGAAAGACACAAACAGAACAACTCACCAGAAGTGTATTCATTTTCTGCTGCTCTTGGAAAAACGTGGAGGACTGTGAAAGCGGACGCAGATCTGGGAAGGAAAACGCAGGCAATGAAGTCATGAGCCATCTGGCCTGTCCAGGAAGCACTCTCCTGCCTCAGACCTCACCCAGAAAGTTTCATGAAAGACACCTACTAGAGACTGTCCCTTTAAACCTTCAGAAGCGACCAGAATGATGAGCAGGGAGCCCTCACCTGTCAGTGTGAACTCCACCTGACCATGTGGTCACTGAAAGGACACATCTCTCATTAGAAAGTAAACGTCAAATCAGATTGGAATAACCCTCCATCGTTAAATAGAAGGTAAAAAGGGATTCTGTTATCGTCATCGATCTTCTTACTAACTCTTGTAACTACTTAGGAGCACAAGATCGACAGAATGCTCTGAATAAAGAGACACACTCAAGCATGGCTCAGCCTTTAAATTATTTCTACGAACTTGAGCCTGTTGCTCAGAAGGACCTTTTAAGAAATTCACTTTGATTTAAAAATAATACAGAGGACAGAGCACTTGGGACGGGAGTTTGAGTCCTGTTTGCAATCGCACCTACAGACCCGCTGACCCTGGACAAGTCACCTCCCTTCTCAGGCACAACCTCCTCCTCTGTCAACCGAGGGGCAGGACAGAACCCGGCAGACTCATCCTGCTCTGCAGGCTGTGATCCCACAAGGACAGAACCGAGGCGGGATCAGCATCACTGAGATCAGAGAACAAAGGTGCTCATGGAGGTTGATAGAGACACGCTTGGAATAAAAACAGAGGCTAAGAGGAGCAGGAAGGGGCGTTGGACATGGAGAGAGGAGTGGACACGGCGCGTCCGCAGCCGAGGCCGTGGCCCTCCAGCCCCAGGAAACCTTGACCCCGCGAGGCCCCGCGCAGCGCCCACCCCAGGCAGCCACGCGGCCCCCGGGAGGCCTCCACCTCCCCGTCGCACACGTTCACGCCCTCCGCCCGGGCCCGGCACCCAGCACCGCTCACTGCGGCGGGAAGACCCACGGCCGCCTCGAGGCCCGCACGCCCGCCACCTACCCCGCCGGGACTCGCTCATCCGCCCCAGCCGCCGAGGCCCCGGGCCGGGGGCTGCTCCTCCGGCGCCTTCTCTCCCGGGTCCCCTCCTCTCCGCCTCCCAAGGCCGCTGCCCCGCAGGAGCCGGCTCCGGGCCTACGGGACACACTCACTTCGGGCCACCGTTCCTCGCGGGCCCAGATCGGCCTCCCGGGGACGCCCTGGCCCACGAGCCTCGCCCGGGCCGCCGGGGGTGCACACGGACCGGGACCGGGACCCGCCGACCCCACGGCCCAGCCCGCGGGCTCCGGGGCGCGCTCGGGGGTCCCCCTCGAGCCACTGCCGGCCCGCAGAACCCGCACCCGCTGAGGGCCGGCCCGGCCGCACGGCGTCCGACCCCGCAGGCCCGGGATGCTCGCCGCCCGACGCCAGAGCCTAAGAAGGAGGGTGAGCCGTGACCTGGGCACCGACAGGAAGCCCGGGCAGCGCGGCGGCAGTGCGCGTGCGCGGACACGCACACAGGGCAGCTGCACATGCGCAGCACGACGCAGGAAATGCGCCAGCCAGGGCCCGCTCCAGGGAGCCAGACACACACCAGGACTCTCTTTCCCGTGAGTCTACGCGCCGACAGGTTTAGGGAACGTCTTAAAACTCTGTACATCATCGAGCCATATTTTGAGAATTGGCCGCTAAGACCAGGCACTCAATTTCCCCTTTATCTTCACTGCTGTTAGGGCTCAAGGAAAGGTGTCGCCTCAACTAGGAGGCGGTGCGATTGTGTCCTGGATCCCTGATCTTTTCCCTGCGCTGAGATCTTTTGGGTTAGAACTGAGACTCCCCCACCACCAGCAGAGGGGAAGGAAAGGGTGGATCATGTCCCCTTAACTGAAATACCTGGAGAAGTTTCAATGACAGACTAGGATCCAATTAATGCCCCGCCGTGACGTGAATTACTATCACCCGTGGGCGTATAGTTTCTCCAAGGAAGAACAAGAATACAGACATTGTAGCTCTAGTGGATTAGACAACTAATGCATAAAAAGTGTAGGAAAGTCAGAAAGGAAACACAAACCGCAAAATAAAACAAATACCTGGGATCTTACCTCTCAAAGAGGATGCAGTTTGTGGTAGGGAACAGTGTCGTTGTTCAAACATGGGATCAGAAGGACCATGATTACCGTTATTATTTTGGTGAATTAATTGGACCGTGTCCTTGACCAATTGTTTCTTAAAAGCTGGGGTTGGGATTAAAACTAAAATCTCCTGCCAACCCAGATCCTCTCCAGAAATGTAGAAATGAGGAACAGTTTTGTTGTTGAATGACCATTAAGTCAAGACACTGTTACGCATTAGCAAGGGGACCACTAGTGAGACTGCAAAGAGAGAAAAGGACCTCATCTTTTTATCCAGCTCAACACAGATAATCCAGTAAGTACATGTTCTCAAGGTTGCCTCCTGTAAGGGGACTAGACAGCCCCATTTGCTGTGCACTCTTTCATAGTTCATCCTCAATTCACCTGGTAGTCAGGGTGGCCGTCCACCTGTACCCAAAGGAAAAAGAAAACTTCTGTCTCTATGACAAGCAGGGAGTTATAGCTCAGAGCGAGATGCCTAACATCTAGCCCAAAGGCCCATGGTGACAAAGATAGGGACATTATCTTCCCTGAGGTTTACATTTTAAAGAGAGAGCTCTTATCAGGCCCTTAAAAAACATCCCTGGGTTGTAATGCTGGGGAGAGTCTTACTTAGCTTTTCAAAGATTTAGATACATATGCAACTGACAGAGGAAGTATTTATAGTACAAGTTTTCTACAAAATGCTCTTAAAAAAAAATTCAACTGATTCACCTAGATGAATGGGCCCATCACCCATTCCTGATTTCTCCAGCTGACCTGCAGCATTAGACAAATCCCGAATCCCGCACAAATGGGTGCGCCTCCCAAGTTGCTCTTGGAAGGGGCTGCGTGGCCAGGAAGGGTCTTTCCCGGCTTTGCTGCTATCAAGCGTGGCCTGTGCCTGAGTTCTCACAGAGGCAATGCTGCAATGGGAGCAAGCGAACCACACTTCCTCCGGGCCTGAGCCAGGAAAACATCCAGGGACCATTTCCCCACATAGTTTTCCATTTTCACCAGGTGAAGGATGGCAGCTTCTCTGAGCAGCTTGGAACTGCCACGGTGAAGTTGAACGGAGGGCCCGTCAGCCTGGGTCCCCCGCCTCCGCTGCTCACTTGTACTACTGAATACCGTCATGTCTAAAAATCAAATACTCGAACCCAGTTTCCCACCTCAACAAAGAAAATGAGACAGTGCTCCCAAAGTGTCTTATGAATGACAAATCTTTATTTCAAAAGACTTTTTCTAACATAAATGGGCACACCGATGTTTCGACAACTTTTTGTAAGACTTGGCAGATGGGCGATGAATCCCAGAGTCCAGCGAACCTTCTTTGGGGATCCACCAAGAATACCTCAGCCATGAGGGAGGGGGGTATAAAAGTTAACGAGCAAGATTTGCCCGTAATAATTAGCTTCAGACACCAGACCTTCGAGGGCAACAGCTAGCACCTCTCCTCCATGTCCCCGTCGCGGAATTCTTTTCTGTGATTTAGCAGTCGCTGTCATTCTCCCAGGGGTTTTTCTAGGTCTTTCAGGTCACAGAAGGGGAGGTACAGTGACCACTGTTCCCTGGAGGATGACAGAACGGGCAGATGGGCAGCCCCTGGCAAGGGGTGAGCTTCCTGGAGGAGAGGGCAGTTTCTTCCCGGGCACATGCACCATTGGGTGGGTGCTCAGGACAAACTCCGATGGCAGGTCTCCTTGTCCACATCAGCACCGAGGCTGCTGGATGGGTTGTCGTGGGCCAGTTGGCAGGAGGATTGGAGGCTGGTTCAGAAGGCCCGCTCAGCATGGACTCAGCCTGGCCACAGCACTGCCATGTGAGGCCCAGATCATAGTTGACCTCCCTTCTGTTTATTTCACTCAGCAGTGACATTGCTTTCTTTAGGATCCCCATTGCCCTGACCTGAGTGGCACATCCAACCCGGAGATTTCCAAATCCGAGTGTGCGTCCATGAGAAAGTTAAATCAGGCCCCACCTCAGTTCTGTTAGAATCTATGGGGCTGGGTCCAGGCATCTGTATTTGAATTTCTCCATGTGACCCTCACGTGGAAAGGACGGTGTTTGTATAGCACTTCTGCTTCACTCTGCTGATATTTCTGCACTGTCGCTACAGCCACTGTGGTGAAACCGCTCCACAGGAGGAGTTTCCCCCAAACATGTCACACCCAATGTGGGCTCTTTAGTCCACTTTTGAACAACGTACTAATGTCTTAAGATGTCTTAACAATGTCTTAAGATGGGCGGTGCCTAGATGTGACCTATCTAGACAAGGTGGCTATTTCCTGCACTTTGTACTTCCATGTGCTCCCCATCTTCACAGAAACATCATATTCTGTCTTGAATTTGAGAGTCCTCCATGTCGTCTTTTTGTGCATGTGGCATTTTATTCATAGGATACACAAATGGTAGTGAAATTTCTGGGTCAAGAGTGATACACATAGTTAAAAATTTGTTCCGTAGATTAGAGTTTCTCAACTGCAATTGAGGGGCAGACTTTAGGCAATCCACAGACTCCTTGAGATTGGAGACACCATGTGAAGTGTCAGGGTATATGTGTGTGTGTGAGCACATGCACGGTTTTCCATGGTCTTAGGTGCTCAAAATGTCCCTTGACTCAAAGATGCCTGAGGGTAGAGGCTGTGTGTCCCCAGCACAGAATCCTGAGCAGAGTGTCAGGAAACACGGAGCAGAAGAGCTTGGCCAAATTGAGTGTTTGAGTAACTTCTTAATCCAGAAGTCAATGTACCTGGGATGGTTTTTACATACTTATTTCACTCTTGTAAGGTCTTCCCATTTCCGCTTCCCCTCAGTGTCCTCCTCACTCTCCTCCCTCCCCCACAGACTATGCTCTGAAATAGGATCAGGAAGGAGGGAGAGAGTCCAACGTGTCTCCAGTCTAGAATGGAGAGAACAGGGCATCTGCTGGGGAGGGATGACGAGGCATCCGGACCCCTGGAGGATGGCTGAGGAGGATGGTCAGAGGTGGGGTCAGTGGCAGGAGTTCTCGCTTACCCCTGAACTCCAGGAGAAGTGCACACATTGGTTTGGCAGTTACTCGCATTTTCCTTCAAACTGGTTGCCAGGTTGGAATGACTATGACATCAGAGGCTTCCGGCCTTCCTGATTGGAAGGACCAAACTCCGTGGTGCTTGGCAGCGGAGGTGGCCAACAGCATCTTCTCAGAGCTTTTCTCCGCTCCTAGCTTCTCCACAGCTTGGAGAAGGGATAACGGGCTTATATTCAGCCAGAATCCAGAGGAGGATTTTGGGCAGACTAGGGTGTAGCTTTCGTGGCAGGGAAGAAAGAATTTGAGAGAAATCATGAGCAGTCGTCCACCAAGTCCCCAGCCTGGCACGTCAGGGTACCCCCTGGAGGTGATAGTGAATGAAGAAAGCCCAGGACCATCAGGTGAGGAAGCTGGAGTGAGAAGGGGTCTGAGAGGGTCGACCAGTAAGGAGGAGAAGGAACAGAAGTCAGGAAGGAGTAGCTGAGCAGGGTGTGTGTGCGAGAAGGACAGATGCCGAAAGCCGGGGATTGGAGAAGGAGCACACAGGAGCGGGGGACCAGGATATCCACATGGAAGGAAGAGAACCTGGGAAGCAAGGGAGGAGGGTTAGGAGCTGAGATCCAAGGATGAGAAAGGGGAAGAGAGGAAACAAGTAGAGGCTTCCTTTTGTGTTCTTTTCCAAATGAGAACATTCTCTATAATGCGGAGGAGTTTAGAGCACAGGGCGGGGGAACAAAGACCAGGCGAATGGGAGCAGATGGATGTCATCGAGGAGCAAGATGGAGAGATGGATTGGGAGAAGGCCAATAGTCTACGAGGCTGCAGAGAATGGAGAGGAGGTTTGGTTTTCGGGGTGGCTGACGCTTGGGTGACCAATGGCTGAATTCCAAAGACAGAAGCTTTAAGTGTTGGCCTGGTCTCTTTCCTCAGCCCGCTGGGTAGATCCCAGGCCCCTGCCTGAGTCCTCGGGCCTGAAGAGGAAGAGGGAGTGGTCGGAGTCTCTCCAGGAGGAGACGGAGGAGGAGACAGCCGCCAAGGCTGAGGACAGCTGGGTGGTGGAGTGGCTGTGTGGACTCAGGATGAAGCTGAAGAAACAGCGGGTGTCCACAGTGCTGCCTGAACACCACGAGGTCTTCAACACACTGCTCGGTAGGAAGAGCCCCCGACAGCACCCTCCATCCTATTCTTTTTTTTTTTCGCTTAGGAAGCCTGTCACTCAGCTAACATCTGTGCAATCTTCCTCTATTTGGTTTGTGGGTTGCTGCCACAGCATGGCTTGATGAGTTGCACATGGGTTCGCACCCAGGATCCAGCACCATGAAACCTGCGTGGTGAAAGTGGAATGCGCGAACCTAACCAAAACACTGCAGGGCCGGCCCAATCCTATCCTTTTTTTAAAAAGCGAAGAAACTTCCAATGACTACCCATTTCCAGTGGAAAAAAAATTCCCTGCCAGGTGCTGTGCTCTCCTTCTTGGAGCACTGAGTAACGATCACTCGCTGGGGACACTTAGGCGTCACAGAGGGTTGGGCTAGACTTGGGAAGAGTGTGCACTTGGGATAAGAGCTTGGTTTTGACTGTCCCTCTGAGACGTCTTCACTCTTGCTGGCCTTTGAATATGTCTAAGGGGGATGGCAAGCCTCCCTCTGCACTCTGATGTGGCTGTCAGTTGAGAAAGTGGCTGAGTGACTTTGCGGCCCCTGCAGTGTACACTCATGCATGGTGAGGGAGCATCACTGTTTATGTCAGATCTGAGCCACGCAGACATGCGACAGACACCTACCTCTCACTCAGCCGCCCCAGGCAAGGGGGGCACCATCTTTCTTGAATGGTCTTCTCTCCCCTTTTCCCATCAGCCTCACCCTTGGCCACAATGCAAACACTTCTCCCAGGGAGGCCTGGTCCTCCTTACTCTGGAATGCTCCCAAAGCAGCCCTGTTCTGGTTGTCACCCTAACATGTGCCCTCTCTTCTCAGAGGATCCTGTCGTTAAAAGATTCCTGGCCTGGGACCGAGATCTGTTGGTATCTGACAAGGTACGGTGTTTTCCGCTCAGATGGACTCCTGCTCCAGCATCTCTCCTGGGGCACGGGAGCACTCTCAGATGCCACAGGTCACTTCCCTCTCCACCCGGACGCCTGTCCCAGGTCCCGTCGGGAGCCTCGTGGTCTCTTGCAGATCCTCCGGGACCTGAGCGGGAGGCGAGCCCCTTTCATTGTTGCCACCTTAAGTCCTCTCTCCTCTCAGCTCCTGGGTCTCCCTTTTGCTCCAGCTTATGAAAGGCTCTCCTGTGCGGGCCGTCCTCAACACAGACCCTCAAATGAGCAGAGCCCGCCGTCCTGGGAGCATCTGAAACTCCAAGCCTCTGACGCCCCCTGCCCCTCCCCAAATGCGCAGGCTCACTCAACACAGGGGTCTCCTCTCTGAGCAGCAGCAACACCTGCCCCAGTTCCCGCCCCCTTATCCCGCTGTTCCTCCCCCTCCAGGGTGGGACATCTTTGGTGATTTTTTTCCCCTCCTGTTTCCATCAGTATCTGCTGTCCATGGTCATAGCTTATTTCAGCCGGGCTGGCCTCTTCTCCTGGCAGTACCGGAGGATTCATTTCTTCATCGCTCTGTGAGTATTTCCCCTGCTCCCTTCAGTCAATGTTCTGCCCCCTGGGAGGGTGGAGGAGAGAAGTGGGACCCTGCCCTCTCCTCTGCTTGAACTTATTTGTCCAGTTTCCTCTCTGCATAAAAATGACAGGGTTACTGTGTAGTGTTTTTTCATGCTGTTCTTTGCAAAAACAAATAATGGAAAGGTCAGTTAAAAGATCAAACAAAAGAAAACAGCAAACATCCTAAAAGTAGGGAAAGGAAGAGCTGACAGCTTCCTGCCCCCAAGCAAACAGGCCATCGAAGGTGCCCTTTCTGATCCCCTCTGTCCTCCCAGATCAACACCAAGTGTCACTGTCCCCCTCCTCTGGATTCCCAGGACGAGGCAGTTCAGGTCCTCGTGACCTCACACAGATCTATCATAAAATGCGGGTGTTTCCTACATTCTCCCCCAGGCCAGTGGGCTTTATCTGCCTGAATATCCTTCCAAACACAGGTCTAGCGCCTCCACACCCTCCTTCACCGTTCCCTGGGCTCAGTGCCTCATAAATCAAGGCCAGAGTCCTCCGTTTGAATG
>NC_060273.1:33621953-33725803 GCF_021613505.1 Equus quagga | reverse complement strand
TGGGGGATGCTGCTCAGGGAGTGGCGCCCACGTGGAGGAGATGCTGCTTTAGGCTTACCTTGCACCTCGTCCTTTGTGCTGCTTAAAATCTGGACTTCCAACCACACTACGAACATCACTAACCTGTCAGCCTCAGGAACCATGAGACCAGATCCCTGAGGATGAAGGCCTGGTCCCTAATGCTAACCCTGGATCCCAATGTTTAACCATGACACTTAGCCCTAATCTTGGCTGCTGCTGTGGTCTGAATGCTTGTGTCCCCCAGATTCACACGCAGAAATCCTAACCTCTAAGGCCGTGGTGTAGGGAGATGGGGCCTTTGGGAGGTGATTCGGTCATGGGGTGGAGCCCTCATGAATGGGATCAGTGCCCCTGTAAAGGAGACCCCAGAGAGCTGGCTGGCCCATTCGACCAGGTGAGGACACAGCAAAAGTAGGCAGTGGGCCACCCAGAAGACGGTCTCTACCAGAACCTGACCACGCTGCTCCTCTGGGCTCCCAATTCCAGCCTCTAGAACTGCGAGAAGTCAATGCTGGTCATCAGCCACACAGCCTGCGGTACTCTGTTAGCAGCCCTAATGGACTAAGACACTAGTTCACAGGTTTAAACCAAATCTTTGCTTCATCCTCTGCCCAAATCTCCCACTCTCACGTGTTGATTGTCAGCAGCCGCACTGAAGCTAGTTTTCTTAGCCTTTGCTCTTTCCGACACATTCCTTGACCAGAAACTTGCGGGAAAAAGTGCAATGGTGCAAGAGGAGAGGTTGGTCCAGAAGGGGCGAGTCGGGCGAAAGGAAGGGCTCATGGGAGATCTGGCCACAAGCAGTTTGTTTGAAAGTAAATTTGGTTGAAAACATAGCTGGTCGTCATTTATCGTCTGATTGGCTACGTAGACTGTCCCATCTAACATCCTCTTGTTAAGCATTGACTTTTTGTGAACAAGTTCCTATGGCTGGTATCCCCGAAGGATGACAGGCCAAAAATGAGTTAAAAAAAAGAAACTGAAAAACACAATATATGGAAAAAATGGGAAACGTATTCATTTTTCATAAAAATCACTGTTTCACTGAAGCTATTATTAAGACCCAACTGTTTTGGGTGCAGTGATTTCAGCCAAATCCAGGCCTCGGTGACAAGCTGGTTCCTGAGGTGTGGCCACGCACGCAGCCCCCGAGGCCGTGCGTGTGTGTGGCTGTCAGTTCGTGGCTGCAGCTGGGTCGGTGTCTGGCGGAGCGCGGCTGCTCGACTGCACGGTGTGTGGAAGGGTGACGTGGGGTGGGGGGCCCCTGACGGTGGGCCCAGCAAGTGGATTCCTCAGGTTTCCTAAACAGACAGGAAACCGTCCTGTCCACACCTGAGAGGACACAGACCTACCTTCCCTCAGGCCTCCACGGTCCCTGGAGCCCTGGGGCAGGAGGGCGCGATCTCGGCCCCACACCCAGAGATCGGGATCAAAAGCCTGGATCTGGAAAGACAAACAGCCTCCTGAAGAGATGACGACTCTGCAGCTGGACCCCCACCCACCCTTGTCCAGCCTCCAGTTCCTTCTCTTCCCAAGTCCCAACTCCAATCCTCCAGGATCCCCTCTCTCTGCAGTTGGGCCCTGCCCCTCCCCCAGCCCCCAAGCCCACCCACCTCCTCGCACTCTTCCCGGGTGACCCTCATCCTCCAGTCCATGGAACGGACAAACTGTAATCGCAGTTTGTGGAACAAGGGGCGCTCAGCGCGGTTCTTCCCATAGAGGAAGGAAAAGATGGCCTGTTTGGGGGCCTGGTTATCCTCTTCCATGTCGTTGGCCAGGTAGCTGGGGGAGACATCAGGATGCTGCTCAGGAGGAGACCAGGAAGGCCCTCCGCCTGGGGTCAGCTTCCCAGACAGGACGCAGGCTCATCATCTTCACACAGGACCTGCGGAGCCCTGCCCAGCGTCTCAGAGTGCCACCCAGCCTCCAAAACACCACTGCTGGGCAGGGACCCAAAGGATGCCTCTCACACTTTGATGATGAAGACAAAACCCAAAACCCCTCTTCCCTTCCCCGGGTGTCTGTGCCCACAGCCGTCTCCTCAGACTGTGAGCACACATGCAGCTCCTGAGGGCGGGAAGGGCCGCGGCGCTATTTCTGACTTCATCCCTTCCCGCCAAGTGACTGACACAGGCCATGGTTCCTATTGATGCATTAATTCAACAGCACATCTTGACTGTCTCTTCCTGTCACCTCGTATTCCCTGGCATGCAGGAAACACTTGATATGGTTTTGTTAAATGAATGATTGAATGGATGGATGAGTGAGTAAATGCTTTATCTCATAGCCTAATGCAATACTGATCACCTCTTAGACACAACATACCTTAAACTTTTACAAAATGAGAAGAGTTGTGCTGAGTGTTTTGAGAATGCACTGAGGTTTTGACAGGACCTGCCGTCAACAGGTGTCTAGTCTAATGGGCTAAAGAAGGGGAGCGGAGAGAGAAGAAATAACTATAATCCAAGAGACCGCATTATAATTAAAGTGCTACCGGGAGGCAGAAGTCAGGGAGGGCCAGGAAGGCGTCAGGAAGGTTCCGATGTTTGAACCGACTCTAAGGAGAAGCATTTTCTCCAGATAAATACGTGTGAGGGGCAGCTAGACGGAAAGCACCATACGGAAGCAGAGGGAAGGGTGTTTGGAGGGAGCAGTGGACCAGAGGGATGAAATATCAGGAGAGAGTGGGTTTGATGGAGACACTAGAGAGGGTTTCATTCAAACGGAGGACTCTGGCCTTGATTTATGAGGCACTGAGCCCAGGGAACGGTGAAGGAGGGTGTGGAGGCGCTAGACCTGTGTTTGGAAGGATATTCAGGCAGATAAAGCCCACTGGCCTGGGGGAGAATGTAGGAAACACCCGCATTTTATGATAGATCTGTGTGAGGTCACGAGGACCTGAACTGCCTCGTCCTGGGAATCCAGAGGAGGGGGACAGTGACACTTGGTGTTGATCTGGGAGGACAGAGGGGATCAGAAAGGGCACCTTCGATGGCCTGTTTGCTTGGGGGCAGGAAGCTGTCAGCTCTTCCTTTCCCTACTTTTAGGATGTTTGCTGTTTTCTTTTGTTTGATCTTTTAACTGACCTTTCCATTATTTGTTTTTGCAAAGAACAGCATGAAAAAACACTACACAGTAACCCTGTCATTTTTATGCAGAGAGGAAACTGGACAAATAAGTTCAAGCAGAGGAGAGGGCAGGGTCCCACTTCTCTCCTCCACCCTCCCAGGGGGCAGAACATTGACTGAAGGGAGCAGGGGAAATACTCACAGAGCGATGAAGAAATGAATCCTCCGGTACTGCCAGGAGAAGAGGCCAGCCCGGCTGAAATAAGCTATGACCATGGACAGCAGATACTGATGGAAACAGGAGGGGAAAAAATCACCAAGGATGTCCCACCCTGGAGCGGGAGGAACAGCGGGATAAGGGGGCGGGAACTGGGGCAGGTGTTGCTGCTACTCAGAGAGGAGACCCCCCGTGTTGAGTGAGCCTGCGCATTTGAGGAGGGGCAGGGGGCGTCAGAGGGTCAGAGTTTGGGATGCTCCCAGGACGGCGGGCTCTGCTCATTTGAGGGTCTGTGTTGAGGACGGCCCGCACAGGAGAGCCTTTCATAAGCTGGAGCAAAAGGGAGACCCAGGAGCTGAGAGGAGAGAGGACTTAAGGTGGCAACAATGAAAGGGGCTCGCCTCCCGCTCAGGTCCCGGAGGATCTGCAAGAGACCACGAGGCTCCCGACGGGACCTGGGACAGGCGTCCGGGTGGAGAGGGAAGTGACCTGTGGCATCTGAGAGTGCTCCCGTGCCCCAGGAGAGATGCTGGAGCAGGAGTCCATCTGAGCGGAAAACACCGTACCTTGTCAGATACCAACAGATCTCGGTCCCAGGCCAGGAATCTTTTAACGACAGGATCCTCTGAGAAGAGAGGGCACATGTTAGGGTGACAACCAGAACAGGGCTGCTTTGGGAGCATTCCAGAGTAAGGAGGACCAGGCCTCCCTGGGAGAAGTGTTTGCATTGTGGCCAAGGGTGAGGCTGATGGGAAAAGGGGAGAGAAGACCATTCAAGAAAGATGGTGCCCCCCTTGCCTGGGGCGGCTGAGTGAGAGGTAGGTGTCTGTCGCATGTCTGCGTGGCTCAGATCTGACATAAACAGTGATGCTCCCTCACCATGCATGAGTGTACACTGCAGGGGCCGCAAAGTCACTCAGCCACTTTCTCAACTGACAGCCACATCAGAGTGCAGAGGGAGGCTTGCCATCCCCCTTAGACATATTCAAAGGCCAGCAAGAGTGAAGACGTCTCAGAGGGACAGTCAAAACCAAGCTCTTATCCCAAGTGCACACTCTTCCCAAGTCTAGCCCAACCCTCTGTGACGCCTAAGTGTCCCCAGCGAGTGATCGTTACTCAGTGCTCCAAGAAGGAGAGCACAGCACCTGGCAGTGAATTTTTTTTCCACTGGAAATGGGTAGTCATTGGAAGTTTCTTCGCTTTTTAAAAAAAGGATAGGATTAGGCTGGCCCTGCAGTGTTTTGGTTAGGTTCGCGCATTCCACTTTCACCACGCAGGTTTCATGGTGCTGGATCCTGGGTGCGAACCCATGTGCAACTCATCAAGCCATGCTGTGGCAGCAACCCACAAACCAAATAGAGGAAGATTGCACAGATGTTAGCTGAGTGACAGGCTTCCTAAGCGAAAAAAAAAAAGAATAGGATGGAGGGTGCTGTCGGGGGCTCTTCCTACCGAGCAGTGTGTTGAAGACCTCGTGGTGTTCAGGCAGCACTGTGGACACCCGCTGTTTCTTCAGCTTCATCCTGAGTCCACACAGCCACTCCACCACCCAGCTGTCCTCAGCCTTGGCGGCTGTCTCCTCCTCCGTCTCCTCCTGGAGAGACTCCGACCACTCCCTCTTCCTCTTCAGGCCCGAGGACTCAGGCAGGGGCCTGGGATCTACCCAGCGGGCTGAGGAAAGAGACCAGGCCAACACTTAAAGCTTCTGTCTTTGGAATTCAGCCATTGGTCACCCAAGCGTCAGCCACCCCGAAAACCAAACCTCCTCTCCATTCTCTGCAGCCTCGTAGACTATTGGCCTTCTCCCAATCCATCTCTCCATCTTGCTCCTCGATGACATCCATCTGCTCCCATTCGCCTGGTCTTTGTTCCCCCGCCCTGTGCTCTAAACTCCTCCGCATTATAGAGAATGTTCTCATTTGGAAAAGAACACAAAAGGAAGCCTCTACTTGTTTCCTCTCTTCCCCTTTCTCATCCTTGGATCTCAGCTCCTAACCCTCCTCCCTTGCTTCCCAGGTTCTCTTCCTTCCATGTGGATATCCTGGTCCCCCGCTCCTGTGTGCTCCTTCTCCAATCCCCGGCTTTCGGCATCTGTCCTTCTCGCACACACACCCTGCTCAGCTACTCCTTCCTGACTTCTGTTCCTTCTCCTCCTTACTGGTCGACCCTCTCAGACCCCTTCTCACTCCAGCTTCCTCACCTGATGGTCCTGGGCTTTCTTCATTCACTATCACCTCCAGGGGGTACCCTGACGTGCCAGGCTGGGGACTTGGTGGACGACTGCTCATGATTTCTCTCAAATTCTTTCTTCCCTGCCACGAAAGCTACACCCTAGTCTGCCCAAAATCCTCCTCTGGATTCTGGCTGAATATAAGCCCGTTATCCCTTCTCCAAGCTGTGGAGAAGCTAGGAGCGGAGAAAAGCTCTGAGAAGATGCTGTTGGCCACCTCCGCTGCCAAGCACCACGGAGTTTGGTCCTTCCAATCAGGAAGGCCGGAAGCCTCTGATGTCATAGTCATTCCAACCTGGCAACCAGTTTGAAGGAAAATGCGAGTAACTGCCAAACCAATGTGTGCACTTCTCCTGGAGTTCAGGGGTAAGCGAGAACTCCTGCCACTGACCCCACCTCTGACCATCCTCCTCAGCCATCCTCCAGGGGTCCGGATGCCTCGTCATCCCTCCCCAGCAGATGCCCTGTTCTCTCCATTCTAGACTGGAGACACGTTGGACTCTCTCCCTCCTTCCTGATCCTATTTCAGAGCATAGTCTGTGGGGGAGGAAGGGAAGTGAGGAGGAAACTGAGGGGAAGCGGAAATGGGAAGACCTTACAAGAGTGAAATAAGTATGTAGAAACCATCCCAGGTACATTGACTTCTGGATTAAAAAGTCACTAAAACACTCAATTTGGCCAAGCTCTTCTGCTCCGTGGTTACTGACACTCTGCTCAGGATTCTGTGCTGGGGATGCACAGCCTCTACCCTCAGGCATCTTTGAGTCAAGGGACATTTTGAGCACCTAAGACCATGGAAAACTGTACCTGTGCTCACACACACACACACACCCTGACACTTCACATGGTGTCTCCAATCTCAAGGAGTCTGTGGATTGCCTAAAGTCTGCCCCTCGATTCCAGTTAAGAAACTCTAGTCTACAGAACAAATTTTTGACCGTGTGCATCACTCTTGACCCAGAAATTTCACTACCATTTGTGTATCCTATGAATAAAATGTCACATGCACAAAAAGACGACATGGAGGAATCTCCAATTCAAGACAGACTATGATGTTTCTGTGAAGATGGGGAGCACATGCAAGTACAAAGTGCAGGAAATAGCCACCTTGTCTAGATAAGTCACAACTAGGCAGTGCCCATCTTAAGATACGTCGGTATGTTGTTCAAAAGTGGACTAAAGAGCCCACGTTGGGTGTGACATGTTTGGGGGAAACTCCTCCTGTGGAGCGGTTTCACCACAGTGGCTGTAGCGACAGGGCAGAAATATCAGCAGAGTGAAGCAGAAGTGCTATACAAACACCGTCCTTTCCACGTGAGGGTCACATGGAGAAATTCAAATACAGATGCCTGGACCCAGCCCCATAGATTCTAACAGAACTGAGGTGGGGCCTGATTTAACTTTCTCATGGACGCACACTCGGATTTGGAAATCTCCGGGTTGGATGTGCCACTCAGGTCAGGGCAATGGGGATCCTAAAGAAAGCAATGTCACTGCTGAGTGAAATAAACAGAAGGGAGGTCAACTATGATCTGGGCCTCACATGGCAGTGCTGTGGCCAGGCTGAGTCCATGCTGAGCGGGCCTTCTGAACCAGCCTCCAATCCTCCTGCCAACTGGCCCACGACAACCCATCCAGCAGCCTCGGTGCTGATGTGGACAAGGAGACCTGCCATCGGAGTTTGTCCTGAGCACCCACCCAATAGTGCATGTGCTCGTGAAGAAACTGCCCTCTCCTCCAGGAAGCTCACCCCTTGCCAGGGGCTGCCCATCTGCCCGTTCTGTCATCCTCCAGGGAACAGTGGTCACTGTACCTCCCCTTCTGTGACCTGAAAGACCTAGAAAAACCCCTGGAAGAATGACAGCGACTGCTAAATCACAGAAGAGAACTCCGTGACGGGGACATGGAGGAGAGGTGCTAGCTGTTGCCCTCGAAGGTCTGGTGTCTGAAGCTAATTATTACGGGCAAATCTTGCTCGTTAACTTTTATACCCCCCTCCCTCATGGCTGAGGTATTCTTGGTGGATCCCCAAAGAAGGTTCGCTGGACTCTGGGATTCATCGCCCATCTGCCAAGTCTTACAAAAAGTTGTCGAAACATCGGTGTGCCCATTTATGTTAGAAAAAGTCTTTTGAAATAAAGATTTGTCATTCATAAGACACTTTGGGAGCACTGTCTCATTTTCTTTGTTGAGGTGGGAAACTGGGTTCGAGTATTTGATTTTTAGACATGACGGTATTCAGTAGTACAAGTGAGCAGCGGAGGCGGGGGACCCAGGCTGACGGGCCCTCCGTTCAACTTCACCGTGGCAGTTCCAAGCTGCTCAGAGAAGCTGCCATCCTTCACCTGGTGAAAATGGAAAACTATGTGGGGAAATGGTCCCTGGATGTTTTCCTGGCTCAGGCCCGGAGGAAGTGTGGTTCGCTTGCTCCCATTGCAGCATTGCCTCTGTGAGAACTCAGGCACAGGCCACGCTTGATAGCAGCAAAGCCGGGAAAGACCCTTCCTGGCCACGCAGCCCCTTCCCAGAGCAACTTGGGAGGCGCACCCGTTTGTGCGGCATTCGGGATTCGTCTAATGCTGCAGGTCAGCTGGGGAAAGCAGGAATGGGTGATGGGCCCATTCATCTAGGTGAATCAGTTGAATTTTTTTTTAAGAGCATTTTGTAGAAAACTTGTACTATAAATACCTCCTCTGTCAGTTTCATATGTATCTAAATCTTTGAAAAGCTAAGTAAGACTCTCCCCAGCATTACAACCCAGGGATGTTTTTTAAGGGCCTGATAAGAGCTCTCTCTTTAAAATGTAAACCTCAGGGAAGATACTGTCCCTATCTCTGTCACCATGGGCCTTTGGGCTAGATGTTAGGCACCTCGCTCTGAGCTATAACTCCCTGCTTGTCATAGAGATAGAAGTTTTCTTTTTCCTTTGGGTACAGGTGGACGGCCACCCTGACTACCAGGTGAATTGAGGATGAACTATGAAAGAGTGCACAGCAAATGGGGCTGTCTAGTCCCCTTACAGGAGGCAACCTTGAGAACATGTACTTACTGGATTATCTGTGCTGAGCTGGATAAAAAGATGAGGTCCTTTTCTCTCTTTGCAGTCTCACTAGTGGTCCCCTTGCTAATGCGTAACAGTGTCTTGACTTAATGGTCATTCAACAACAAAACTGTTCCTCATTTCTACATTTCTGGAGAGGATCTGGGTTGGCAGGAGATTTTAGTTTTAATCCCAACCCCAGCTTTTAAGAAACAATTGGTCAAGGACACGGTCAAATTAATTCACCAAAACAGTAACGATAATCATGGTCCTTCTGATCCCATTTTTGAACAACGACACTGTTCCCTACCACAAACTGCATCCTCTTTGAGAGGTTAGATCCCAGGTATTTGTTTTATTTTGTGGTTTGTGTTTCCTTTCTGACTTTCCGATACTTTTTATGCATTAGGTGTCTAATCCACTAGAGCTACAATGTCTGTATTCTTGTTCTTCCTTGGAGAAACTATACGCCCACGGGTGATAGTAATTCACGTCACGGCGGGGCATAAACTGGATGCTAGTCTTTCATCGAAACTTCTCCAGGTATTTCAGTTAAGGGGACATGATCCACCCTTTCCTTCCCCTCTGCTGGTGGTGGGGGAGTCTCAGTTCTAACCCAAAAGATCTCAGCGCAGGGAAAAGATCAGGGATCCAGGACACAATCGCACCGCCTCCTAGTTGAGGCGACACCTTTCCTTGAGCCCTAACAGCAGTGAAGATAAAGGGGAAATTGAGTGCCTGGTCTTAGCGGCCAATTCTCAAAATATGGCTCGATGATGTACAGAGTTTTAAGACGTTCCCTAAACCTGTCGGCGCGTAGACTCACGGGAAAGAGAGTCCTGGTGTGTGTCTGGCTCCCTGGAGCGGGCCCTGGCTGGCGCATTTCCTGCATCGTGCTGCGCATGTGCAGCTGCCCTGTGTGCGTGTCCGCGCACGCGCACTGCCGCCGCGCTGCCCGGGCTTCCTGTCGGTGCCCAGGTCACGGCTCACCCTCCTTCTTAGGCTCTGGCGTCGGGCGGCGAGCATCCCGGGCCTGCGGGGTCGGACGCCGTGCGGCCGGGCCGGCCCTCAGCGGGTGCGGGTTCTGCGGGCCGGCAGTGGCTCGAGGGGGACCCCCGAGCGCGCCCCGGAGCCCGCGGGCTGGGCCGTGGGGTCGGCGGGTCCCGGTCCCGGTCCGTGTGCACCCCCGGCGGCCCGGGCGAGGCTCGTGGGCCAGGGCGTCCCCGGGAGGCCGATCTGGGCCCGGGAGGGACGGTGGCCCGAAGTGAGTGTGTCCCGTAGGCCCGGAGCCGGCTCCTGCGGGGCAGCGGCCTTGGGAGGCGGAGAGGAGGGGACCCGGGAGAGAAGGCGCCGGAGGAGCAGCCCCCGGCCCGGGGCCTCGGCGGCTGGGGCGGATGAGCGAGTCCCGGCGGGGTAGGTGGCGGGCGTGCGGGCCTCGAGGCGGCCGTGGGTCTTCCCGCCGCAGTGAGCGGTGCTGGGTGCCGGGCCCGGGCGGAGGGCGCGAACGTGTGCGACGGGGAGGTGGAGGCCTCCCGGGGGCCGCGTGGCTGCCTGGGGTGGGCGCTGCACGGGGCCTGGTGAGGTCAGGGTTTCCCGGGGCTGGAGGGCCACGGCCTCGGCTGCGGACGCGCCGTGTCCACTCCTCTCTCACGTCCAGCACCCCTTCCTGCTCCTCCTGCCCTTTACAAATTCCACATGTGTCTCTAAAGGCCACCAGCACCTTTGTTCTCTGATCTTAGGGATGCTGATTCCCCCTGGGTTTTGTCCTTCTGGGATCACAGCCAGCAGAGCAGGATGAGTTTGCTGGGTTCTCTCCTGCAGCCTCTGATGACAGAGGAGGAGGTGGTGCCTGAGAAGGGAGGTGACTTGTCCAGGGTCATTGGGTCTGTGGGTGGGATTGCTAACAGGACTCAAACTCCCATGCCGAGTGCTGTGTCCTCTATTACAGTTTTCTTAATGCAGCGGTAACCATGTTTAGTCAGTCGTTTTAAAAACAAAACCGTGCTGTAATGCACATGTATCTCACTTTTGAGAGCTCATATTCTCTGTTCCTGTGGATTCTTTTATTTTAAACAGTTTAGAAAGACAGTAGGAAAATCGTAAGCAGTGTAATGGGAATTTTTTTGCACCTTTTATTTAATGGTGGCAAACTATTTGAAAAAGGCATCAATGTCTCTGTTCACCAACGAGAGTAACGTGTCCAGTTACCTCCTGATCGTGCTGGAGTTCCACTGTTCGGGTGTGCGGTCCCCTCTCGCCCTTTCAGCCCCGCTGACTGTGCCCAGGGTGTCCCTCCATTGAGCTCTCCTTGGTGCTTCTTAGGCAGGAGGTTCCTGCCTCCCGGGCCAGCTCACCCAGGACTTCAATCACTTGCTTCTCCTCCCCCAGGTCCACTGTTAACAGTCTCTACGCTTTTCCAAGAACAGCAGAAAATGAGTGAATCCCAGGTGAGTCTTCCTGTCTGCGCATACGTTCCCCCACCTTGTTTTCTAACGCGTCTTAGGAGATTTAGAAGGATCCGTACTTTAAAACGGGAACGTAGAAACAGATAAAAGACATGATCACTTGAAGTACAGTGGTGAGAGCGAGAGATCAGCACCAAGAGTCCTCGTCTAGCTCCTGTGTGTGGGCGCTGTGGGACCCCAGGGCTGCTGAAGCTGAGCTGCAGATAGGACTGATGTCCTTGATGGTCACAGAAAAAGGAAAATGCCATCCTTTACGCGGTTTGTATTCACTACAAGAAGACACCATTGTTGTTACTTGTGGGTTGTAAAGATTTCCTAGGATCTGGAAAATCTTCTTTCACAAAGTTGATAAGCTGTGGATAGCTTTCTTCATAAGACAGCTACATCGTGCATCTATGGCTTATCCTTGTTGCTTACGTAAGCAGAGGGCCTGCTGTCCAGGGAGAACTGGGTGCATGGGGTTGTCTTGGCTTAAGAATAATTCACCTGTAAATATTTCTGAATGTATCTTTAAATGATAAGGAGTCTTTTACAAAGTGGGTGGGGATAGCCCACTATACCATTCATTCTTAATATATAATATTCAGTGTTCAAAGTTTCACGATTTTCTCAGTGTCTTCTGGTTTGTTCTGTTCACTCAGGATACAAGTAGAGTCCATACGTTGCAGCTGGTTCTAATTCTTTTAAATCTTTAATAGTATCTCCCGCTCTGTCTCTCTTGTGTTAGTTCTTTGGAATTTATTATCTGAAGAAATTGGGTGGATTGTCCTCAGTTTCCCACAGTCTGGGTTGTGTTGATTGCCTCGCCATCGTTTTAATTTAGCACCTTTTTTTATTCCCAGTTCGCCTTGTGAAATCCGTAGTTAAATCTAGAAGTTTACTCAGATTTATGTTCACTTGTTTTGGCAAGATTTCCTTGGCTGTGACATTTGTGTCCTTTCTTCTGGAGGCCCATATCGCCCTCCTCTTTTTGTTTTTGCGACGTCAGCATCTGTTGGCGATGTTTGTTGTTGTGATCCACTAACTCAAGAGGGGAGACAGAAACATCATCGGCTACTGCCATTTCTTCTCATTTACCAGCCAGACTACTTTTCTAAAGAAAAACCTCTCTCTATTTGGTCTGTGGTTCATACAGGAAAGAACATTTTCAAAATACTGAACAGGCTCCTGAGCCACAGGATTTTTGTTTGTTTCGTTTTGTTATCATGAACTCATGGGTTTAAACGTATTTGTAAGTATTTCAGTACACTGAAACTTTTAGTTTTTCTGATGTTTAAATGGGTCCATCTTTGACCAGCAGAATCCCTTCGAGTCGGTTTCTGAGTCCTTTTCAAACATTCCCTACCTATTTGATAGCGTTCTTTTTTGTTCAACATTTTATTGGGGAAAAACTTCAAATTTACAGCAGAGTTGCAAGGATTGTACAAAGAACTCCCATGATCTTTTTGCCCAGATTCTCCAATTTTTGACATTTTCCCACATTTGCTGTATCAGCATCTCCGTGTGTAGATACATATTTTTTCCCAGACTGAGAGTGGATGTCATGTCACACCCCTTCACCCTGTAACATTTCAGATAGTATCTCCTACGATCAAGAATATTCTCTTACATATCCTGACACAGTCATTAAATTCAGGAAAATTAACTATGATATAGTACTTTATCTCATCTGGAATTCATCTTCCAGTTTTTCCCATTTTCCCAGTAACTTCTTTATAGCAATTTTTTGTTTCTCATAGAGGATCCAATTCAGGATTATAAATTGCATTTGGGTTTCATGCTTTGTAAGTCTGTTTAAAAAGGAGTAGTTTCTCAATGCTGTTATTATATTTGAAGAATAGCGGCCAATCATTTTATAGAATTCTTTGGATTTAGATTTCTTTGATGTTTCTTCATGACTGGATTTCGTGTGACTTTTTGGCCTGGCTACTGCAGGAACAATGACTCTTTTAAATGTGTGGCCCAGCACAGGGTGTCTCTTGGAAAGTTCCCTGTGCACTGGAGAAGCTGCCTGCCCGGCTCTTGGAGGCTGGGCTGTTCTGTAAACGTCAGGTCAAGTGGCACTGTTGTCCAGGGATGCTGTATCCTCGCCGATTTCCCACCTACTTGTCCCATCAGTCGTGAGAGAGGGGAACCGAAATCTCCTGCAACACCCGTGGTTTATCTGCTTCTCCTTGCAATTCTGTAGTTTCTCCTTTATGTATTTTATTAGGCACGTTGACATTTAAGATTGCCATCTTCCCTTGATTGATTAACCACCTTGTCCTTGTGAAATGGCCTTCTTTACCCCTGGTAACATTCTGTGCTGTGAAATGGACTTTCTCTGACATTTATAGAGCCCCACCAGCTTTCTTCTGAGTAGTGTGGGCATGCTGTGTCTTATTCCATCCTTCTACTTTTCACCTATTTGCATCTTTACATTTAAAGTGTATGTCTGGGGGCCGGCTCCGTGGCTAAGTGGTTAAGTTCGCGTGCTCCACTGCGGTGGCCCAGGGTTCGGATCCTGGGCGCGGACATGTCACCGCTCGTCAGGCCACATTGAGGTGGCGTCCCACATCCCACAACTAGAAGAACCTGCAACTAAGATATACAACTGTGTACAGGGGGGATTTGGGGAGATAAAGCAGAAAAAAAAAAGATTGGCGACAGTTGTTAGCCCAGGTGCCAATCCTTAAAAAAAAAAAAGGGAAGATTGGCAACAGTTGTTAGCCCAGGTGCCAAAGTTTAAAATATAAATAAATAAAGTGCATGTCTGTAGACAGCATATAGTTTGGTCTTGCTTTTTTCCCCCCCATCTGACAATCTCTGCCTCTTAACTGGGGTGTGAAGACCATTTACATGTAATGTGATTACTGATGTAACTGGGAGATAATAGTCTTGTCTTTGTTTTCTGTTTGTCTCACCTTGTTGGATTCCTTTTCCTTCTTGTCTTCCTTTCTTTCGATTGAGGTTTTGTTTTGTTTGTTTGTTTGGCAGGGAAGAATTCACTGTAAGCTAGCATCCGCTTCCAATCTTCCCCTTTTTTTTTTCTCTCCCCAAAGCCCCCCAGTACATAGCTGTATATCCTACTTGTAAGTCCTTCTATGTGAGCTGCCACCACAGCATGACAACTGATAGATGGGTGGTGTGGTTCCATGACCGGGAAATCAACCCAGGCCACCGAAGCAGTGAAAGGGCCAAACTTTAACCACTAGACCATCAGGGCTGGTTCTCAGTTGAGCATTTCTTATTATTCCACTTCATATCCTTTGTTGGGCTGTGAGCTACAATGGAGTTGATATTTTAGTGGATGCTTTATGATTTATGCAACTTTAATTTATCATAGTTTATCTTCAAGGAGCATCCCATTTCACTTTGAGTATAGGAGGCTTACGATGATTTCCATTTCTCCCCTCTTGGTCTTATACTATTGTTATATGTTACTTCTACAGATAGTATCAATCCTACAATATTGTTATTTTTAATTAAACAGTTATCTTTTAAAGAGATTCAAGTGATAAGAGAAAATACATAGGTACCACTGCTGGTACTCTTCATTCCTTTGTGTAGATCCAGATTTTTATCTGCTGCCATTTTCCTTCTGCCCGAAGAACTTACCATATCTAGATGATGATGAATTCTTTCAGCTCTTGTATATCTGAAAATGTCTTTGTTTTGCCTTTGCTTTTAAAAGGAGCTTTGCTGTGTTTTTTTTTCTAGTAGTTTAAAGGTGTTCCTCCACTGTCTTCTTGCTCACGTTGTTTGCAAGAGAAATCTGATGTCAGCCTCATCTCTGTTCCTTTGTATGTAACATCGTTTTTTTTTTTCCTCTTCCTGCTTTTATGGTTTTTTCTTTATCACTGGTTTTGAGCAGTTTGATTAGGATATGTCTTGCTATTGTTTTCTTCATGTTTCTGTGCTTGGGGATCATCGAACTTCTTGGATCTGTGCATTAATGGTGTTCATCAACTTTGGGTAGATTTTGACCTTTATTTCTTCAGATATTCCCTCTGCCTCCCCCACCCTTCCCTCTGCGATACCTCTTACCTGAATATGACGCTGCTTGAAATTGTCCCTCAGCTCACTGCTGCCCTTCGTTTTCTTTTAATTCTGTTTTCTCTGTGTTTCATTTTATACAGCTTCTGTTGCTGTGTCTTCATGTTCACTAATATTTTTTTCGGCAATGCTGTTAATCTAGTCCAGTGTAATTTTCATTTCAGATGTTGTTTTTATCTGTAGAAGTTCAATTTGAGTCTTTTTTTATATGTTCCCTGTCTCTGCTCAGTTTTTTTTAACATTTCGAATACAGTTATAGGCTATTTTCATGTTCTCTGCTATTGTAACATCTCTGGCAGTTCCAGGTCCACGTCAATTGATTGATTAGTTTCTTGTGTGTTATACTTTCCTACCTATTTACCCCAATTTCCCAGCTCTTTCTCCTCTCCTCTCAGTTCTCCCTCCCTGCTCCACGGCTGGAAACTCCGGGTGGTAGCTGTAGGGCTCACCTTGTTTATGTCCCACCTCTCAGGGGTTACCGTCCATCATTGCCTCATGGTCGGGGTCTTGAAAACCATGGCCTTGTATATTTTGTCTGATTTTTGGTGGTGTTTCAGGTGGGAGGGTAAATCCAATCCTTGTTCGTCTTGGCTGAAAGCAGAATTCTTAATGTCTGTGTTTTGAGTCATAGTTAGAAAGCCTTTCCTCTCATCAGTGTTATGGAGAAATTCAAGTATGTGTCTTTCTGCACAGTTTCATATTACGCTTAGAACCCTGATCCAGTTGGAGTTTATTCTTTTATGTTGCAAGATTTGGATGTAGTTTTATCCACATCAAATGACTATCAGTTGCTCTGTCACTGTTTATTAAAAGTCAGTGCCACCTGATCACTATATTATGGTTTAGTAATCATAATGTAGTCATAATCGTCATAATATATCGTATAATCATAGAAGTCTATTTCCAGACTTTGTGCTCTATTCTTTTCTTTTCCTTTTCATTTTCTTTTCTTATTTCTTTTCTTATTCTCTTTCTTTTCCTGGTCTGTCTCCATTCATGTGCCAGTACCAAACTTTTAGTCATAGAGGCTAGCTTTTAAATATCGTAATTTAGACTCCCTTCACAGCTTTTCTTTGGAGATCTTACTAGCTGTTCTTGATTTTTCCCCCTCATACGAACTTTAGTGTCAACTTGTGTAGTTCCAGGAAAAAGCTCTTCGGTATTTTTATTGGGGTCATATATTTTTAAAGTAATTTAGGGTAACTGACATCTTTGTAAAGTTGACCTATCCAAGAACAAAGGATATCGTTCGGTTTGTTCAAGTCTACTTCCATTCTTTCGGGAGTGTTTTAAAATTTTCTTAGTATAGATTTTGTACGTCTCTTGTTAGAGTTTTCTCTTTTCTTTTCCTACTGTGCACTGTGTGTACACTGGAATTACATCTTCTAACTCTTGTTTATGTAGCGAGGGCTGTCGCTTTGTGTGTGTTGTTATATATCCTGCTACCTATCAGAGTTCTTTTATTAAATTGGTTTCATTGTTGATTTCTCAGTTTTCTATGTATAGTATACCGTCTGCGGGTAGAAGTAGTTTTACTTTTTCTTATTGATTATTATGCCTCTAATTCTTTTCTCTAATTGGAGAGAGTGAGCGTTTTGCCTGGTTCCTGATCTTAGTGGGAATGTGTCTAGCGTTTCTCCATAAAGTAACATCCTGGCTTTAGACCTGAGAGGCCTGAAGCATGAATATATATGTGGGTGCATGTGGGTGTGAGTGTGTGAACTTAAAAAGTGTAGAGGCCAGCCCAGCGGCATAGTGGTTAAGTTCATGCACTCTGCTTTGGTGGCCCGGGGTTCGTGAGTTCTGATCCTGGGCGCATAGCTCTGAACTGCTCATCGAGCCATGCTGTGGCGGTGTCCTCCATATAAAATACAGGAGAATTGGCACAGATGTGAGCTCAGGGCCAATGTTCCTCACCAAAAAAAAAAAAAAAGAAAAAGTGTATATATGTGCTTATTTAAATTGAGATAGATGTGCATATCTATCACATACATATGTGTATGTCATATGTACTATGCATATTAGAGTATAAAAGTGTGTGTATATACATATATCCGTATTTGTGAAGTATCCATCAATTCCTATTTTCTTGAGGGTTTTTTTAATCAGGTATGCATTTTGAAAAATGTCAGAGGCTTGTTCAGCATGTTTGGAGAGAGAAGAATTTTCTTCTTGGCTGAATTATAGTGGCATATTATGTTAATGGGTTTCCAAATATTAAACCAATCTGTAGTCTCAGAACAGGTCCCATTTAGCTATTACATATTATCTTTTCCATCTGGTATTGGGTTGTTTACTAATGTTTTATTTTGAACATCTATGTTGATATAAGTGATGCTGGTATGTGATTTGATTTATTTATTTGATTCACCAGTCTGCTAACCCCCTCCACCCCTTGCCTTCTGGACTGACTTCACCCACAGGTTATTTCTTCAGTAGGGGTCCTGAGTGCTCATTGGCTGCCCTCTGGATGGTCTTGGGTGGTCTTTGGGTTCTCACTGGTCAGTGGAGCAGCTCTACTTCCGTGGTCTTGGGGAATCTCAGCCGTGGGACCCACACAGTGTGGCTGTCAGTGGATGGAAACCCACTGTCGATACATCCTTGTACAGAATAGGATGAGGAGCGTGTCTGCTGAGTGCGTCCCTTCGAGAATATGAGTTAAACCTTTCCCGTGCCTAGAACTGCTCCTTATGACAGCACCGAAGGCCCTTTCTGGCTGGCCTGTCAGCGAGGTTTCCACGTCCCTGTGCTCCTCCCTGTTGGATCTCCTGGGTTCCCGTGGAGGACATCAGCGAACGCTTCAAGGAAACTGTCTTCTTTGGGAATAAACTCTCTTGCTTTTCTGAAAACACCTTTGTGGTGTCCTTAGGCTTCAGTGATGGTTCAGCTGGTGTCCAGCTCTGCGTCCCAAATCCTCTCTCTTTCGGAAGTCCTGGGCAGCTCTCCACTGCTTCCTCTCAGCTGAGTGGAACGTCAGTTACCAGGGTAACTAGTATATTTTTTTCTCTATAAGTTTAGGATTTTTTCCTTAATTTTTCACTTTTGGATATTTTATCAAGAGATTTCTGGATCTCTGTATTTTCCCCAACATTCTTGTTTTCACATTAGACAGACCTTTGATGTGAAGGCTCCCAGCTTTCTGAGCACAGGCACCATTTTCACTTCTGCCTTTGATTTTTTTTTTGTTCATCCTCCTGGTTCTCTCTTTCTAAAGATTTTGTATCTGTTGGATCTGGTTGGCATGTCTCAAATTTTCTTTCACCATTTCAATTTCTTATTTTCTGAGAAATTTTCTAACTTAGATATTCTATGTCCCATTTGTTATTCAAGCTTGTTACTTGAGGATTTTTTTTTTTAATTCAACAATCCACTCTTTAATTTCTAAGTATTCTTTGATGGCTGTTTCTTAGCAGAATGTTCTCATTTCAAGGGAGCAGTATCCTGCTTAATCTGTTAAAAAATATAAATCAACAGGAAAAAAGTTCTTTCCTTTATGAATTTGGTTCTGTCATTGTTGAGTTGTTCATCTTGATGCTTATTTTTTTTTCTCAGTTATAGGAAATTTTTTTTATTGAGGTAATACTGGTTTATAACATTATGTAAATTTCAGGTGTACGTCTTATATTTCAATTTCTGTGTAGATTACATCATGTTCAACCCCCAAAGATTAATTACAATCCATCACCACTTGTGCCTCCTTTCCCCCTCCTCCCTTCCCGCCTTCCCCTCTGGTAACCACCAATCCAGTCTCTGTCTCTCTGTGTTTGTGTGTTGTTTTTATCTTCCACTTATGAGAGATCATATGATATTTGATTTCCCCCTCTGACTTATTTCACTTGGCATAATACCCTCAAGGTCCACCCGTGTTGTCGCAAATGGCAAGACTTCCTCGTTTTTATGGATGAGTAGTATTCCATTGTGTATATATACCACATCTTTATCTGTTAATCCCTTGATGGGCACCTAGGTTGCTTCCAAGTCTTGGCTATTGTGAAAAATGCTACAGTGAACATGAGGATGCAAGTATCTTTACGCATTTGTGTTTTCAGGTTCTTTGGATAAATACCCAGCAGTGAGATAGCTGGATCATATGGTAGATCTATTCTTAATTTTCTGAGGATACTCTATACTGCTTTCCATAGTGCCTGCACCAGTCTGCACTCCCACCAGCAGTGTACGGGGGTTCCCTTCTCTCCACGTCCTCTCCAACACTTATTTCGTGTCTTGTTAGTTATAGCCATTCTGACCGGCATGAGGTGATATCTCATTGTAGTTTTTTGTTTTTTGTGTTCTTTTTGGAGTCCACGTCCTTGGGAAGGAGGGGGTTGTGTTTTTTTTTAAGGTATGCTTTCTGGTAAGGAGGATTGGCCTTGCGCTAACATCTGTCACCTGTCCTCCTCTTTTTCTCCCCAAACCACCCCCCACCATAGTTGTATATCCTAGCTGTAGGTCCTTCTAGCTCTTCTGTGTGGGATGCTGCCTCAACACGGCTTGATGAGCGGTGCTAATCGGCACCCAGGATCTGAACTGGTGAACCCCAGGCTGGAGCACGTGAACTTAACCACTCGCCCATGGGGCCACCCCCTGTCTCCTTATAGTTTTGACTTGCATCTCCCTAATGATTAGTGATGTGGAACATCTTTTCGTGTGCCTGTTGGCCATCTGTATATCTTCTTTGGAGAAATGTCTGTTCAGATCTTTTGCCCATTTTTTAATCAGGTTGTTAGTTTTTTTCTTGTTGGGGTGTATGAGTTCTTTATACATTTTGGATATTAACCCCTCGTCAGATATATGGTTTGGAAATATCTTCTCCCAATTGTTAGATCGTCCTTTCATTTTGTCGATGGTTTCCTTTGCTGTGCAGAAGCTTTTTAGTTTGATGTAGTCTCATTTGTTTATTTTTCCTGTTGTTTCCCTTGCCCGGTCAGACATGGGACTTGAAAATATGCTGCTAAGACCAACATCAAAGAGGGTACTACCTATGTTTTCTTCCAGAAGTTTTATGGTTTCATGTCTTACATTCAAGTCTTTAATCTATTTTGAGTTGATTTTTGTGTATGGTGTAAGATACTTTCGTTCTTTTGCACATGACTCTCCAGTTTTCCCAACACCATTTATTGAAGAGACTTTCCTTTCTCCATTATATGCTCTTGGCTCCTTTGTCAAAAATTAGCTGTCCATAGGTGTCTGGGTTGAGTTCTGGGCTCTCCGTTCTGTTCTGTTGATCTGTGTGTCTGCTTTTGTGCCAGTACCGTGCTGTTTCAATTTACTATAACTTTGTAGTATATTTTTAAATCAGGGAGCATGATACCTCCATCTTTGTTCTTTTTTCTCAGGATTCCTTTGGCTATTTGGGGTCTTTTGTTGTGCCATATAAATTTTAGGATTCTTTATTCTATTTCTGTGAAAAATGTCATTGGATGGGGATTGCATTGAATCTGTAGATTGCTTTAGGGAGTCTGGACATTTTAACTATGTTAATTCTTCCTATCCAAGAGCATAGAATGTCTTTCTATGTGTCTTCTTCAGTTTCTTTCAACAATGTTTTATAGTTTTCAGTGTACAGATCTTTCACCTCTTTGGTTAAATTTATTCCTAGGTATTTTATTCTTTTTGTTCCAATTATAATTGGGTTTGTATTCTTAGTTTCTCTCTCTGCTAATTCGTTGTTAGTGTAGAGAAACACAACTGATTTTTTTATGTTGATTTTGTACCCTGCAAGTTTACTGTATTCATTTATTATTTCTAAAAGTTTTTTGGTGAATTCTTTAGGGTTTTCTATATATAAAATCATGTCATCTGCAAATAGTGACAGTTTTACTTCTTCCTTTCCAATTTGCATCCCTTTTATTTCTTTTTCCTGCCTGATTGCTCTGGCTAGGACTTCCAATACTATGATAAATAAGAGTGGTGACAGTTGGCATCCTTGTCTGGTTCCTGTTCTTAGAGGGATGGGTTTCAGTTTTTCTCCATTGAGAATGATATTTGCTGTGGGTTTGTCATATATGGCCTTTATTATGTTGAGGAACTTTCCTTCTATACTCATTTTATTCAGAGTTTTTATTATAAATGGATGCTATATCTCGTCAAATGCTTTCTCCGCATCTATTGAGGTGATCATGTGATTTTTACTCTTTGTTTTGTTAATGTGGTGTATCACATTGATTGATCTGCAGCTGTTGAGCCATCCCTGCATCCCTGAAATAAATCCCATTTGATCATGATGTATGAACTTTTTAATATATTGTTGTATTCGATTTGCTAGTATCTTGTTGAGGATATTTGCATCAGTGTTCATGAGTGATACTGGCCTGTAATTTTCTTTTTTTGTGTTGTCCTTGTCTGGTTTTGGTATGAGTGTAATGTTGGCCTCGTAGAATGAGTTAGGAAGCTTCCCCTCCTCTTCAATTTTTTGGGAGAGTTTGAGAAGGATAAGTATTAACTCTTCTTTGAATGTTTGGTAGAATTCACCAGGGAAGCTGTCTGGTCCTGGACTTTTATTTTTTGGGAGCTTTTTGATTACTGTTTCCATCTCCTTCCTGGTGATTGGGCTATTCAAATTCTCTGTTTCTTCTTGATTCTGTTTGGAAAGGTTGTATGGCTTGAAGAATTTATCACTTCTTATAGGTTATCCAATTTGTTGGCGTATACCTTTTCATAGTATTCTCTTATAATCTTTTGTATATCTGAGGTGTCCATTGTAATTTCTCCTTTTTCATCTCTGATTTTATTTATTCAAGCCTTCTCTTTTTTCCTTGGTGGGTCTAGCTAAAGGTTTGTCTCTTTTGTTTATCTTTTCAAAGAACCAGCTCTTTGTTTCATTGATTTTTTTCTGGGTTTTTTTTTAAGTCTCTATTACATTTATTTCTGCTCTGATTTTTATTATTTCCTTCCTTCCACTGATTTTGGCCTTTGTTTGTTCTTATTTTTCCAGTTCCTTTAGGTGCACTGTTAGATTGTTTATTTGAGATTTTTCTTGTTTGTTGAGGTAGGCCTGAATTGCTATAAACTTCCCTCTTAGAACCACTTTTACTGTGTCCCATAAATGTTGGCATTTATTTTTTATTTACACTGGTTTCCTCAATGACCTGATGTTTCTTGATTTTTCAATTTCAGTTTTTGAGAGAATGATTACTAATGGCTAATGTGAATATATTCGACTGCTGACCCCGTTTGATTCCTCTTTCCTTTATGGAGGGGATGGACACAGCTCCAGAAGTGAGTGCATAGGGATATGTATTTAGACAGACATCACTTCATTTTTTTTTTTCCAGTATTTTCTTTTGTGGTAAAATAAATATATCATGAAATTTATTATCTTAACCTTTTTTTTCCCTTGGTGAGTAAGATTGGCCCTGAGCTAACATCTGTGCCAATCTTCCTCTATTTTGTATGTGGGACGCTGCCACAGCTTGGCTTGATGAGCGGTGCATAGGTCCACCTCCAAGATCCAAGCCTGCAAACCCCAGGCCACCAAAGCGGAATGGACAAACTTAACCGCTATGCCAGCAGGCTGGCCCCTAGCTTGACCATTTTTAAGTGTACAGGCCAGTGGTATTAAATAGATTCATACTGTTGTGTAACCCTCACCACCATCCGTCTCCAGAACACTTATCCTGCAAAACTGAGCCTCTGTCCCCATTAAACCCTAACTCCCAGTGTCCCCTTCCTCAGCCCAGCCACCATTCTGCTTTGTCTCTGCTTTTGATTGCTCTGAGGACTTCATCTAAGTGCAGTCATACAGTACATCTCTTTACATCTGCCTTATTTTACTTAGCATGATGTCCTTGCGGTTCGTTCACATGTGGTAGAATATGTCAGAGTCTCCTTCCTTTTTAAGGCTGAATAACGTCCCATTGTACGTAGATACCACCTTTTGCTTATCATTCGTCGGTCAGTGGACGCCTGGGTTACTGCTGCGTTTTAGCTGTTGTGAATAATGCTGCTGTAAGTGTAGGCGTGTGAATGTCTCTTCAGGTCCCTGCTTTCAATTCTGTTGAGTATATGCCCAGAAGCAGAATTGCTGGATCACATGGTAATTCTATTTTTAAGTTGTTTTTTTTTTTAAGACTTTCTTTTTTTCCTTTTTCTCCCCAAAGCCCCAAGGTACATAGTTGTATATTCTGCGTTGTGGGTCCTTCTAGTTGTGGCATGTGGGACGCTGCCTCAGCGTGGTTTGATGAGCAGTGCCATGTCCGCGCCCAGGATTCGAACCAACGAAACACTGGGCCTCCTGCAGCGGAGCGCGCGAACTTAACCACTCGGCCACGGGGCCAGCCCCATCTATTTTTAAGTTTTGAGGAGCCACCATAGCGTTTTCCAGTGACTGTGGCATTTTACGTGCCCAGCAATATGCACAAGGGGTCTACATTTCTCCAACATTTGTTATTTCCTATTTTTTTCGCAGTAGCCATATATCATCCCATTCTGTGGGCTGCCTTTCCTCTGTTGGTAGTGTTCTGAGCACAGAATTCGTAGGAAGCGCTGCACTTTGACCTGGCGGCTGGCAGACAAGTTTAAGTCGCTCAAGTTGCTTTACACTGAGAGCAGTTTTCCAAGAGTCACCTTGAGGAAAACCATCCATGCCCAACGCGCATAGAGCGGAGTGCATGTCCCGGTTTGCCTGAGGTCCTCTGCCACTGCACCTCTATCCCTGCTCTCCGGTTTAGTCTAACGTTGGTCCCAGCCAGGAGCTTTCTGTTTGGACAGCGAGTGTGTGGTCACCCTAACCGCGGAGGTCTGAAGTGCGCTGCCCTCTGCTGTGCATCTGGGCACAGTGCCAGCAGCCAGAGCATTCTCATCAAACGCACCCTTCGTCTGGCTGCTCTGTGCCCTGAAAGCAGGGAGCTGCTCGGCTGCTCAGGCGGCCCTGGGGTTGATTTCCCTGTCGGTCAGTGGCTCTGCTGCCCCCGTGATGGGCCTGGAGATTCCCAGGGCCCTGCTGGGGAGTCTGGGCTGCACTCCTGCTGTGGGCCCACATCTGCCCTGAGTAAAGCTGTGTGTCCTGCAGCTCCGATTTCTCACCTTCTACTCGGCTCCATGTGTCAAGAACTTCCTCAAAGAAATTCCTACTCTTGGTAACCCCTGGGTTCCAGTGCTCTATTTTTTAATTTCTTTGAATTGAACTTTTTGGGAGTTTTGTTTGTGAGGCAGGAAAGTAATCATGTATGTTCAACTGCTCGGTTGGATTATAGTCAAGTCCTGCTGTCAAAAAGCTGTCCCTCAGAAAGTCCTTTCTTGGTCTCTCTGCCCTCTTCTTCTCTGCCAGCCTCTTAAGTATTAATGCTAGTTTGGTTTTTGCCGTTGGCACTTTTAACACCTCGTGAAGCTTAATCTGGCAAGGTAAAATTAAAATAATTTGCTTCTCTTTGGTTATACCACTCCACCTGGTGGATAGCACTCTGACACCTTGGGCATTCATTCAAGCAGCGAATATTAATTGCTGCCAGAAAGAGATGTTCAAGAGAAGATGTTCAAGATAAAACTTGAAGGAAGGAGAAGCTTAGTCACGCAGGTCGCTAGAGATAGCAGCTGTGAGACTAAAGAGTCAAAAAATCAAAGAGCTGAACGAGGCCAAGGGCAGCAGAGCAGTGAGAGTGCAGAGGGGGAGACCAGGGCCTGAGTCCTGGGGGCACCAGCGTGGAGAGGTCGGGAAGAGGAGGCCCGACCCCAGCCCACAAAGGCAGCTGAAGGAATGGCGAGGACTGAAATGCATGTTTATTTACATGGTGTCTCCTTTATCACGACAAAAGCTTTTTGCAAACAGGAATGGTGTTTTTCTCCTCTTTGCCCGCAAACCTCAAGATAGTTCAGTTGCAAAATTGGAACTCAGATGTTTTTTGGTTTGAGGGATTTGTTTTGCGGTTTTTTGGGGGGGGACACATTAAAGAACCCAAAGGCAGTCATGTTTCCAATGTGGTGGTTTTCCTTCCGTGATCTGTAACATAAAATCAGGTTTTCAGTGTTCGTAGTTAACTTTACCAGCGAGCTCGGTAAGCTCTTGTCCCTGTGTGCCTTCTCCACGTCACCCAGTTCCGATCGCGGTGCCATTACAGGGGCCAGTGTCGTTCAAGGATGTGGCCGTGGACTTCACGCAGGAGGAGTGGCAGCAGCTGGACCCTGATGAGAAGACGACCTACAGGGATGTGATGCTGGAGAACTACAGCCATCTCGTGTCCCTGGGTGAGGAGAGCTCGCTTTCTGAGCCGCTGCTATGTGAAGGCTTCCAATTTAATGATTTTATTCCTCGAGTCTGAAGAAATTAAGTAAAAAGACCATTTAATTCCTTTTGGTCACCAAGTAGAGCATTCGCATCTTTGCTTCTCCAATGATAGGTACTAATTTTGAAAAATAGGGCACTTTGTCACACGGCCTCTGAGGCAGCACCATCTCCTCGGAGGTCCCGACGCCAAGCAGCTGGTCCAAGGCCCTCCGTTTCTCATTCCCAGGGTACGATAGCACCAAACCGAACGTGATCGTCAAGTTGGAGCAAGGCGAAGAGCCGTGGGTGGCCGAGGGTGAATTCCCGTGTCGGGGTCATGCAGGTAAGTGAGTAGAATTTTACGCTTGTGCACGTGTCCACTCTGGGCCTTTGGAGTGACTGTGGTCTGTCCACTCCTCAGGTGCCCTAAATCACACCTCCCGGTACCCAGTGGCGTTGCCCTCCCACACGGACGCTCAGGCTCCCTTCTGATTTTACTTTGTTTTACATTTGACGGATTGTCCCTGCTTACCAGCACCAAGGATCCTTCCCTCCTCTTTCCCGTGCATTCTCCATGACTTACCTACTCTCCGTCACCACAGAATTCTTTTGTTTTCAGGCATTCAAAAATTAACTCAACGCTTTCACGTTCCTTCTTTTTATCTTCCATTTTCTTTCCCTCCTTGCTGTGAAATGCCTCAGGCTGATTTTCTGCCCCAGTTTCACTTCCTCATCTGTGCACTCAGGTACCAAACCTTGCCCTCGCCCTCGGCTGGTGAGGTCAGTCACTGCCGCTCCTGGCGTGCCCCGTGCTTGTTCTGAAGTGCCTGTCTCTATCTTTGGGGTGCGCCCTGGGTGGGTCTGGTGAGGCGACACAGTTGGGCCTTCCTCTTTTCCCCAGTGCTCTTTCGTGTCTTGTCTGCCTCTCTGTCAAGGGTCCACAGTAGATGTTCAGGAGATGTGTATTTCCTAAGTGAATTTCCATTCATTCTTTTGCCTTCCTTGGGAGTGCCCTCTTCAGGCCTGCTTTCCACTTGTTTAGTTTTTTTTGTGTACCTTAAAAGGGTTCATCTAGTCTCAGCTATTAAGGCTTTTTTTGTTTGTGTTTATGCTGCTCCTCTAAATTGGTATCTGACGCCTTTAACCTGTGGTCTAGTTGGCTCTTTACGTGATCGGTGACAGTGTCAGTGACACAGTCCACTTCCTTCTTTCTCAGACTCTCCAAACCACAGACTGTGCGTCTTCTCCACCTCCCTTTATTTCTTACATTGTACTAGTGTTTTCTGGGGTTTTTGTATTTTGTGCAATGCCTTGAAATTTTTCTGCATATTCTCATGCATTTCTGACATTGGTGTAAACAGTATTTCTTCCTACCTGGATTACTTAGAATCCTATTGGAAAGGGCACAGTCTGTTTGTCTGAGACCTCCGCTTGATCCTGTCACTAGACTGACAAGATAAGCCTGTAACGGTTCTTCTTAAAGGGAATTTAAATTCTCCTCTCCTTGAGTGTGATGCAATGTTGCCTATCAGGATTAATGTTCTCTGTTTCCCCAGGCTTGTTAAATGCCATTTGGTCCAGATTTCTAAATGTCTTCCATTCAGGCTGTCATTGTCCTTGTCTTTTGCGTGCACTTTACTTGCCCAGATAACATATCTTCCTTCCTTAATTGTAGTGAAAAATAAAGTTTATCATTGTAGCCATTTTTAAGTGGACAGTTCATTGGTAACTACATTCACACGCTTGTGAAACAGAATCTCTAGAACTTTAGCCTTTAAATTTGAGCTTAAAACTTCAGCTCCTCCCTGAAGTTTCCTTCCTTGCTCACCCACCATGCCCATTGTAACATCCTTTCCCCTTGGTGCTCATTAGCACAGCAGTGAGAGGTGGCCGAGTGCTCTGCCATGTAGTGGCATGTTTCTGTTGGTGGAGCGTCTTTCTCCATCTGAATTATAATCCTCCAAAGAGGAAGGCTCTTTTTATCCTGCTTTGATACGTAGCGCATAGTAGGCACTCCATGGATTTTTTTATTGACTAGCTGAGGAGCTCAGTAAATGAAAGACCTCTGTTGTTGATTCATTGAGAGAGAATGTATTCTGAACTGCAGATTCAGATAAAACAGAAGGGATTGGAGTAGAACTTGAAAGCACCTCATTTGATTCGGATTAGGAGCTATGCCTTTAGTTTCTGTTTGGGCAGATTCAAAGAAAATGGGAAGTCATACTTTGCACAAGCGCAGGTTTTAGTCGGGAAAGGAAAACATAGCTGCGTGATCTAGTTTAAAGTTCAGCCCTCACCTGCAATGTTTATATTCAGATACAGGTTAGACAACTTTGAGTTAAAGCTACTTTAAGTTTTAAGGGAAGGAGAACTTCAAAAAGCTGGCAAGAGATTTGATAAATATTTGAAAGCCCCCCTGGAAACATAGATAGGTTTTGAGTATAGCCAACAGTGACAGTCAGATTGAGTGAACAAGAACACGAGCACAGATGGTGGTTGGGAATAAGCACAGCACAGCCGAGGCTTCCTGCAGCAGAAGGGCTTTGGAAGATTAGTGCAATGCTAGTGCAAAGGGTTCCTGGACCCAGTTCCAGCATTGCTGTGTGTGTGTGTGTGTGTGTGTGTGTGTGTGTGTGTGTGTGGCTTCCCTGCACCAACAAGCAGTTCTCAGATGCAGCATGTATTTGGGAATTCACCTTAATTCTGACACTGTCTACCTGCACAGGTTGTTTCCTCTGCTTCTGAGTGACCGGTTGGCTACAAACTGGGGGTTCCAAAGACCCCTCCAGCCCAGGGTGCCCATCACAAGTCTAGGTTGTAACCTGCACTTGACCGGCTGGCTATAAATGAGAGGTTCCCACCACCCCCTCTCCAGTTTTGATTCATTTGCTAGAACTGCTCACAGAACTCAAGAAAACTTATTTATTCACTAGATTACCAATTTATTACAAAGGCCATTAAAGGAAGGGAATCAGCAGTCAGATGAGGAGATATGTAGGATGACGTCCTGAACAAGGTCCCAGTGGAGCTTGGGGCCCCACACGGTGGCACGTGGCAGTGTTCTGGTTCCCCAGCGTGGAGCTGTCTGAAAAAGGGGTTGATGAGCCATCCTTCTGGGTTTTTATAAAGGCTTCATTGCATTGTCATGATTGAGGAAGTCACTGGACGTTGACAGTCAATTCAACCTCACACTCCCCTCCCCTCCCTGGAAATCGGGGTGGGGCTGAAAGTTCCAATCCTCCGATCACAGAGCTGGTTCTCCTGCCAACCAGTCCCCACCCTTGGGTGGGTCCAAAAATGACCTTCATTAACAGAAACAAGCGACAACTTTTTCACTCTCAACTCTTTGGAAATTCCAAGGGTTTTGGGAGCTGTGAGTCAAAAATAGGGATGAAGACCAATTATATGTTTCTTACAATAAATCACAATATCACAGCTAGTTTGAATATATATTTTGAATCCAGATAATGAAAAATCTTATTGGGGAATGATAACTTTTCTGGTTTTTTTCTGTTGGTATTTGGGCTCAGGGATGTTGTAGATTTCTGAGCACAGAACTGTCAGTGTTGCATTGAACGTGGATGAGAGCAACTGACATAGTTCAGAGGATCCAAAAATTGTTAAGATATGTGGAAATAAAAGTCAATATTGTACGGGCAGCATCGGAAATCTGATACTGAAGCTTTTACACCAAGTGAGACCCAGGAAGAGGGAGCTCTTGTTTGTATTCAGAATTAAGGAAGGGTATTATGTCAGGAACATGACTGATTTTAGGAAATTTAAGTTAGCAAATTGAAAGAAAATTAAAAGTGAAACTTAGTGAGCATGGATTTTGTGTCGCAAACTATCCTAAGCAGTTTACATGGACTAAGTAAGTTAGTCCTTCTCCAGCCCTCTGATTTAGGCTCTGCTGTGAACATTTCAGATGAGTTGACTTGCCCAGGGTCCCCCAGCCAGTGAAGTGCTGGAGCTGGGGGTCCAGTGCTCTTGGCCACGTGCTCTGTTGTGCAAACAACAGGTTCAGTTAGGGTTAAATAAGACTGTCAGCACCCTCCAGAGAGCTCATCTTAGGGGAAAGAGGTCTTGTCATCTGGTCTGTCTTACATTTCCTTCAGACATTCACGTGCCTGGACCTCTCCTTCTAGGCGACTGTGAGTCAGGCCTGCTTGTGTGACTCTCTCTAAACACAAGGAAATTTGAGCTTTTCAAATATTTATTTAGATTTATGTGCAGAGTAGAAGGGCAAAGATTTTGCAAGGGTCTAGGCTGGTGAAGATGTCACCGTCATAATCTCGGTATGAAGTGAAATCGTAATGTCTTTCTCCTAAATGCAGTCCATGCTTGAATCTCTCCTCTGAATATATGTCAGGATTGTTCTTCTTCTCCCACTGACCCCATTTTCCCTGAGTCTCTTTTCTGCCTGAATCTAGCATTTTTTCAATGACTTTGTCCTCTACTTGTAATTTTTTGGATTTATTTCCCCTTTTCTACCAAAGTTTTGAACATATTTGTGAAGTAACAAAGGTACTTGTGTTCAGTGTGAATTTACTCTTCCTTTTTCCACTATTGTCAAGCCCTCTTCCACCCTCATCCCTTCCTCATACCTCCCCCAACCCTGTGTGTCTGTCTGTCTTGTGTGATAAATCAAGGGGGAAAGATGACTATACACTTGTATTTATTTTTATCTGTGGAGATTGGCCTTAAAGCCAGAGTCAACCCCACAATAGGGCAGTCAAGTACCACTCCTGTCCTATAGCTGGTCCAGTCTTGAGATTCACAAGGTTTGTTTAATTTTATTCCTTTTTTTAGAAATTTGGAAAGTTGATGACCTCATAGAGAGAATCCAAGAAAATGAAGATGAACATTCAAAGCAAGCTGTTCATATCAACAGCAAAACCCTGATTGAAGAGAGAGAGAATGCGTTTGATAAAACTTATAATATCAAAACAAGCCTTGTTCCTTCAGGCATGATGTCTCATAATTGTGTCTCATGTGGAAAGAATTTAGAATCTACTTCGGAATTAATTATTAGTGATGGAAGTTATGCAAGAAAGAAATCTGATGAGTGTAGTGAATGTGGGAAAATGGACCATGGAGAGAACCCCTATGAATTTCAAAATGAGAAAAGCTCTTCTCAAAATGAAGAAAATATTCTTCAGAAAATTAATATTTTGAAGAAGCCCTTTGAATATAACGAATGCATGGAAGCCTTAGGCAACGAAGCCGTTTTCATTACTCATAAGAGAGCTTACCTGGGAGAGAAGCCCTATGAGTGGAATGATTCTGGACCAGGCTTCATCCAGATGTCAAATTTTAACATATACCAGAGGTCACAGATGGAGTTGAAGCCCTTTGAATGCAGTGAGTGTGGGAAATCCTTCTGTAAAAAGTCAAAATTCATTATACATCAGAGAGCTCACACAGGAGAGAAACCTTACGAATGTAATGTGTGTGGGAAATCCTTCAGCCAAAAGGGAACCCTCACTGTACATCGGAGATCCCACTTAGAGGAGAAGCCCTATAAATGTAATGAGTGTGGGAAGACCTTCTGTCAGAAGTTACATCTCACTCAACATCTGAGAACTCATTCAGGAGAGAAACCCTATGAATGTAATGAATGTGGGAAAACCTTCTGCCAAAAAACACATCTCACCCTACATCAGAGAAATCATTCAGGAGAGAGACCCTACCCATGTAACGAGTGTGGGAAATCCTTCTCCCGCAAGTCAGCCCTCAGTGACCATCAGAGAACACACACAGGAGAGAAACTCTATAAATGTAACGACTGTGGGAAATCCTACTACCGAAAATCTACCCTCATTACACATCAGAGAACACACACAGGAGAGAAGCCCTATCAATGTAGCGAATGTGGGAAATTCTTTTCTCGGGTGTCATACCTCACTATACATTATAGAAGTCATTTAGAAGAGAAACCCTATGAATGCAATGAATGTGGGAAAACCTTCAATTTAAATTCAGCCTTCATTAGACATCGGAAAGTACACACAGATGAGAAACCCCATGAATGTAGTGAATGTGGAAAGTTCTCACATCTCACTGACCATCATACGACTTTAGGAGAGAAACCCTATGAATGTAATGAATGTGGGAAAACCTTCCTTGAAAATCCAGCCTTCAACGGGCACCAGTCACTTCCAAAAGGGGAGAAATCCTATGAGTGTAACATATGTGGGAAATTGTTCTCCGAGTTGTCATACTACACTATACATTACAGAAGTCATTCAGAAGAGAAGCCCTATGGGTGTAGCGAATGTGGGAAAACCTTCTCCCATAATTCGTCCCTGTTTAGACATCAAAGAGTACACACAGGAGAGAAACCCTATGAGTGTTACGAATGTGGGAAGTTCTTCTCTCAGAAGTCTTATCTCACTATACATCATCGAATTCATTCAGGAGAGAAGCCCTATGAATGTAGTAAGTGTGGGAAAGTCTTCTCCCGAATGTCAAACCTCACCGTACATTACAGAAGCCATTCAGGAGAGAAACCCTATGAATGTAACGAATGTGGAAAAGTGTTTTCACAGAAGTCATACCTCACTGTTCACTATAGGACCCATTCAGGGGAGAAGCCCTATGAATGTAACGAATGTGGGAAGAAATTCCACCACAGATCAGCCTTCAACAGCCATCAGAGAATTCACAGGAGAGGGAGTGTGAATGTACTTGACGTGGGAAATCTCCTGTGAGGTCAGGTTTTATTTTAGAAAACCCTCTGAGTGTAATGGATACGGGAAATCCAATAGGGAGTCACATGTCGTCGTTTGAAAGTTATGTTTCTGAATGAGGAAAAGCCTTTAGGCATTAGAGTTGTTTTAATCTGAATTTTCACAGAGCAGAATCCCTAAGAACGCAACAAGTAGTAGATCCTTCAGCAAGACCTACAACTCGTTGGACACTAGGTAATTTCTCCAGGAGTGAAACTTTATAAATATTTAATATTTATTTTGGGTTCAAATTGTAGTTACATATCAGGGAATCATGCCAAGACGAAATCTGTCCAAGTGATGAACGTGGAAAAATATGTTGTTTTGGAAATACGTCATACTAAAAGCCATATTTCTGATATAAAGTCAAATGTTTATGGGAAAGAGATCCTAAGCTATCAGTTCCAAGTAAACCGTTGTATAGAATGAAATTTTCAAATCATCAGAAGTTGATGAGAACAGTAGCATTAAATACATATATGGCAGTTTCTATCATGTTTTAAAAATGCAATGTAACTAATTCTATGCAAGTCTATGTAAGTTTGGATTTGAATAATTTGTGAAAAGGCAATATTAAATATCTGAGTATTAAGATGGCAAAATGTACTAGCGCAGGATATATTGTTGGTGAGATGTTTGATAGGTACAAAATAGTTCAGTACATAACTTTCTATTCTTTAGGGGCATTTACAAATGGGTTTTTAATGAATGCCTCATCAGTAGAGGATCCAGTGATTTTTATAAGGTTTTCAACCACGTTTGAGCAAAAAAAGATTTTAAAACATACTATTTTCATAAACTACACGTAGATAATTTGGAATTAAGTCTGTTTCCCTGTAAGAGGACAGCTGTATTGTATTCCCAGCTCTGAGACCACTCTTGTTTTTTAATCCATAGGTTTGAATGTGCAGTGTGCCACTATTCTGTAATTCAGAAATTTTATCTATAGTTTTATTTGATGTGAATACAGTATCATTATTTTGTGCACTGCCCCTTCGTCTCAGTATTTTGGAACAAAAAACACAGGTTTCTGGCAGGCATCTTTGGTTGATTAACTCTGTGTCCTTTCTCCCCTCATTCCTCGCTGGGAGAGTTTGGGTGTCTAGCATTTCTTCACGTGACACAGAGGGTACAACCTGATAAGTCTCATCCAATCATAATTCCGTTCTGATTGTCGGGAACTCATTTCTAGTGGTCACGGGAACCAAACCTGAGTGAACTAAATGGAGACGGTTTCCATTTTGGAGAAATGGAGAAAACAGTGAGCGACTGGAATGCGAGGGTATTTTAATCATCACAACTCAATCACTGCCACACATCCCATGGGGAAAAGTTCTCTAGTATGCAGGAAATTCGTGTGGCAAAATCCACCTCCACTTATGTTCCTAACAAACTGTGGATAGAAAGGAACTTTGTTAATTGGATGAACCGTGTCTTAAACTACAACAAACAGCATGCCTAATGGTGAAATACTGAAAGTTTTCTCCCAGCATCAGGAAAATAGACAAGGCTATCTGCTACCACTAATTTTATTCAGTATTGTGCAGAAGGGCCTAGCCGGCGAAGTCAGGGAAGAAAAAATAATCAAAAGGCATAAGGATTAGGAAGAACCTGTAAAACTTTTATTTGCCGATGACACGATTTTGTACATAGGAAATTCTGAAGAATATACAGATAATTAGAATTAGTAAATTTAACAAGGTCCCTACATACAAGATCATTATGCAAAAAATTTTTTTCAGTATACCAGGAACAAACATAGAAAATGAAATTTCTAAAAGCAATACCGCTTACAGTAGCATCAAAAATCCTCAAGTGCCTAGGGGAAAAAGTACTGACTACCATATTTTCAAGAACTGTATCCAAAACCAAAAACTACCAAACAGAGGGATATGTCTTGTTTGTGGACTCCAGGACAATCTTAAAAAGATGTCGGCTTCTCCCAAATTAGTTCGTATATTCAGTGCCATCTTAAGGTTCTAGCAAGTTCTTTAATCAAAATTAAGCTAATTATAAATGTGAAAATTCAGAAGACTGCTAATAGTCAAGGGTTTCTTCTAGACTAGACGGAGCTAGAGAACTTACATAGCAGGATATCAAGACCTGTTATGAAGCCATAGGAATGATGGTGCGGTCCTGGTGCAGAGATAAACACATTGGCCATGGGACAGAATAAGGTGATAATGCAGTGTAGTGGTGGCAAGGAAAGTGTTCTTTCCAATAAAAGCCTTGTTAATTAAATTTCATAATTTAGTAGGAAAATCAGTTTAGATGGATTGCAGGTTTAAATATGAAAATGTAAAATAATAAAGCTTTAAGAAAGCTTTGGAGATTGTAACCTTAAAGCAAGCAAAGTTTTAAGACCCCCAAAAGCACTAAACCATAAAGTAAAACTTGTTAATTTGGACATATTAAGTTTAAAAACTTGTGTTTATCAAAAAGACACCATTAAAACAAATAGGCAAACCGCAGGGGGGGAGAAGGTATTTGCAATTCATACATGCATCAGCAGGGAGTTGAAGAGGGGTTGGTAAACGTTTTGTAAGGGGCCAGATTCTGTTTTGGGCTTTACAAGCTAGAAGTTCTCTGTCAACTGCCTGACTGCTGCTGTAGTGTGAAAGCCATATACAGTATGTAAACGAATGAACATAACTATGTCCCAGTAAAACTTTATTCGCAAACACTCGTGGCAGTCGATTTGGCCAGCAGGCCATGGTTGCTGACCTCTGAGCTAAAATATAAAGCACCTACAAGTCAACAAGAAAAAAATAATGAGCAAAAGACTTGGACATCCACTTCACAAAAGGGAACAGCCAGATGGCCAAGAAACACGAAAAGGTATGTTAATTTTATTAGTAATCAGGAAAATGCAGATTTAAAGCACCAAGTGGTACTACTACCCACCCACTAAAAGGTGAAAATGAGAAAGCATCAAGTTTTGGCAAGGATCTAAGCGACAGGAGCTCTCCCATGCTGCTGGTGGTATTGCCAATTGATAGGACAATTTTGGAAAGCTAGGACGTACAGCTGAATGTATGTAAACCCCTTTAACCCAAACCTGGCAGGAATGCACATGCATGTCCACTGTGCATGTGTATGTCCACCAAAGGACATGTACTAGAATGTTCATGGCATAAAACTGCAAAAAGCCGAGAACTTTCTGAAGGCATCTGTGCAGTAGAATGAACTTATGTGGTATGTTTCCTCCAGAGAATACTGGAAAACAATGAGAACAAGCAAATTCTAAGTACATGCAGTAACCTAGTTCACTTTCCCAAACGATGCTGAATGAACGAATCCAGACACAAAAGCAAACATCCTGGATGATTCCATTCATGTGAAGTAGAAAGGCAAAATTTGTCTATGCAGGTAGAATTTGGGGCCGTGGTTAGGCTTGGCCAAGGCTGCAGGGGTGGTATCTGGTGTTGGTGGTACTCTGTCTCAGTGTGGGTGCTGGATATCTGAGTGTTCTATGCACTTAAGATATGTGTATTTTTCTGCATGTATATTATACTTTCATAAAGTTTTTTTAAAAATCATGTGTCGACCATTTTTGTTGCTCAGCACTCTTGCCGTATTTTTCTAGATAGATATGAATATGCTGCACAACAGGAATTAAATGGAAGATTTTGCATAATTCTGTGCAGGAAATACTCCTTATGGTAGTTTTTAATGGCAACTACTACGATTTCCTACACTGTGACCTTAAAGCTTAATATAATGTATATTTTAAGTAAAATATTTGGAAAGGTGACAGGGCCATTACATACGTAGTTTGTCATCCTACCTTCTTGCATATGTAGATGGATCTGAACTGCCTCTTCAATAAAGAACCAATGTGTGTGAACCTCTCATGTTTTGACAAATTGTCTCTCACATTTCTGAATTCGGGGTGCATCTTAACCATTACCCTATCATAGAGATGACCTTTCTTGGAGGTAAATAAATATAACGGTGAGTTTGATTTGATGAAAAATTATATGTAAGAGGTTTTTGGGTAATCCTTTCAGCAAATGTAAGATACACAGTTAACAGCATAAATGTGAGTCAGTGAAAGAAGGGGTTAAGTGAGACTTTGCACCACAAAGGATAAAAGCACCCGGCCTGGGGAGAGGAGGAGGAGAGAGAGGAGGGGCGGGGGCAGACAGCAAGAGAGGAAGTCAGAGAGACAGACAGGGATATAGGGAGGGGCCCGAGGAACCCAGACAGAGGTACAGCAGGACAGACGAGGGGCAGGAATAAGGAGATGGTGGATGGAATAGGGACAGGGCAGAGGGATAGGGACCCAGATAAGAACAGGGGACAAGATTGGGGGGTGGACTGGCTCGGCCCTGAGGGTCAGAGCATCGTGGAAGAGGGTGGAGAGGAAAGGGGGTGGGAGGGACATGGGGCCCGGCCCGAAGAGGCATCCAACACTCAGACCACTTTCTGCGAGCCCTCGTGGCACCTGCTGTGGGACAGGGACAGCTGCCTCTCTGCCCCGTGGACCTCAGTGCCTCCCCAGGACTGCCACTGCGCAGAGGACCAGGAGTGCTGGCTGGAGAACAGCACCCCTTCTAGCCAGCACCAGGAAGCCCGTCGCGGAGCCCAACTTGTTCCTCTTCACCAGGTGCCCAAGCTGGAGGAGACGCAAAGCTGGTGGCACTGGCAAATCCGGCCTCTCACTCTGGCGGTCCTCCCAGGTCGTGAGGTGACTGCCCTGGCGGTGCAGCCAGCAGCCTGGGAGGCAGGCCTGCAGCTCCTTCAGAAGCATCCATGGCCACCAGCCTTCTGCGACAGTCTCCTTAAGGGGGCCCTCCTGGCACGGGGACCTGAGGCCTCCCCCGCCCCAAAGGGCCCGCCCAAGACCCACTTGTTGTCCCTTTCCAGGCTCAGCAGCCGCAGGGGCTGGGGGTGGACATCAGAGCCCTGGCAGGGGACAGACGTGCACCCTCCCCAGACCCCACCCCAGCGCCACTGAGAAATCAAGTTCTTTCTCTCAGCCATCTGCGCTGCTTCCTCTCGGGACCTGTCCCCAGCACCCGGCCGACTGAAACGATTTCTTTGCTTTTACAAGCTCCTGAGGCAGGAACCGGTCCTGCTTCCTGCTGTGTTGCCTGATGCTTACCAGAGAGCGTGGCTCACGCTTAGTTCTCAAAAACAGCTCGTTGTCGAGAATTGAGTTGAGTTGAGTCCACGGCTGACTGGAGGGACGCCCTCTCTGACGCCCCAGCGCCAGGCTTCCGCGTCAGTATTTCCTAAAACGGTGATCACGTGAGACTGTTTAAAGATGCTACAGTCCTGTCATCCTAATGCTGAAAATTGAAGATAGCACACACATGGATGGGTGAGTGAAAATAAGTGGGTCATTCACAAAGGAGGACACTCACCTCTATTCGGAGGCAAAGAAGCACTATTTGTTATTTTGAGGCTAAAGCGATGACATGTTCCCCTTGGGCTCTGTCCTGAGTTCTGGGGTCCATTGGACACCAGGCCGTGGGTATGTCTGGGTCCTGTGGCAGCACAGCCATGCCAGCTCTGCTCCAGCCTGTGAGGGTCCTGGCCATTATTGCCTGGATAGGTCCCCACTTGATCCAAGCTGAGCAGGTGGCCCAGGGTGACATCTGCCTTCAGCTGGCTGGGTGGTGGAGCAAGGTGGATGTGAGGGCATCAGAAAAAGTGGCAGGGGGTTGAGCTGGAGGCCAGAGAGGGCAGGACCGTGCAGAGCAGGGCTGGCATAAGAAGGTGACATGGGTGGGTGTGACTGTTGACGATGAGCTGGGCTCAGGCAAGCGTGGGGGTGGGGCCTGGGGTAAGCGTGCCTCACGGAGATGTCAGGCCCAGGAAATGGGGCCCCGATAGGGCAGCAGAGCCTGTAGGAGGGGTGATGGTTGTCCTGCCTCTGGCTTCAAGCTGCAGAGTCACTCAGGTTGTTTCCAGGACCCCAGGCTGATGGAACCATCCAATCAAATGGCAGCTACTTCTGCCAACAGGTGAACTCCTCCAGTATCAGCAGGGCCTGGTCTGGGGACCTTCTATAGCCTTGGGGCACATGCCCCAGACCTCCAAATAATCGGGTCCAGCTCTTGGTCCATTCTCTGTGCCAGGGCTTGGCTCATGCTGCTCCATGGCCTGCCCTGCTCATCTCTGTCCTCTCCTCAGTCCATCAGGAATGGAGAAAAGTGAGACATCATTACAGAGCCTATAAGAAGCTGTTCCAAACATTCTATACCAATACATTTGAAAATCGGGATAAAATGGGCAACTTTCTAGAAAACACTCACTGAAACCGAGACAAGAAATTGAATCTGTAGTTTAAAATCTTCCCACCAACAAATCTACAGGCTCAGATGACCTCATTAGTAAATCTAGGAAAATATTAACGGCAATCTTACATAAACTCCAGAGAATGGAAAACTTGTGTTAGGAAACCAGAATAGGCTTGTTGCAAAACCCAAAAAGTAAATTTTGAGACAGGAAAAGTTTCGGTCCAGTATCTTTCATAAACGTAGGTGCCAAGATCTTAAGATGTTAGCAAAATGAATCACCACCAGAAGGCAGGGAATTGTGGGAATGATGACTGACTTAGGTAGAAACGCTCAGCCATAGGTTGCCGGCCACACAGCTTTTCTGGTGAGCCACACAATAGGATCCTGTAACTGAAGACAGAAATAAGATTTCACGTGTGTGGAACTTCAGTGCTGGACTAGTTTTCTTCAGGGGAAAATGAGACTCAGATGAAATGTTAATTTTGCAGAGAGTAAGGAAGAAACCCATCCTGGACAGATGTTCCTTTCTTCTAGTCTGGTTTTGATCTGCTGCAAGACTCTGATTTGCTGACAAAGGCATCTCAAAAGGTTCATTCACGGTGGAGCCACCACTCCTGAGGACCTCACCCAGAATGGAGCTCGCCGGGGGGAAAAATCCACAAGCCACCCCTACAGAGGCCAGAGCACGGGGGCCTGTGTCCAGAGGGAGAAGCAGGTCGCTAGTGTCAGATGCTAATGGATGACTGACTTACAATCCTTTCTGCCCAGATGACGGGTTCTAGCCTTTATGGTTGCAAAGAAACCTGCGTAGGCTCTTACTGCCGTGTGTGCATGCTCAAGAGGAAGGGGGAGCAGGTTTGGGGTTCACTCAGGAGGAGGGAAACTGCTTTCCGTAAGGACGAGTGTGGTCCCCGAAGGTGGTAAAGCCAGCAGGGCACTGGGGCAGTGGTGTGACGGTGAGCACCAACAACCGGCTCTCTGAGTGAACACAAAGCCCTCAATGATAGCATTTGCCAGTTTCTATGGTGTCAATAAGCCTGCTCTGGTCCATCTAAAGCTACCAATGTGATGTGAACCGGCTCACAAAATCCTTGAAAAGTCAAGAACTGGCTCTCAGGAGCCAGTAGGAGCCACACCTCCAGCCCTCCATCTTCACAGACGGTGCCGTCTTCTGCTTCTCATCTCCTCAGACCGTTTGGAACCGACATCATCCAGGCCTTCCTGCAAAGACCTGGGGCAGGCGGGAAAGGACGCTGCAGCCACGGCCAGTGGGTGGAAGGGCTGTTCTGGTGAGAAAAAGCTGACAGGACTGACGTCTGAAGTTCTGCAGAAGGCAGATAAAGGACAGAATCATAATTTCACAATCATCTGCCTTGAGTCTTAGAAGGCACACTTTAGAGCAGTAATCGCGAGAGATCCTGATGCAGGTCGTTGTGGGTCAAGGCTTCTGTGGAAGGAAATTGGCGCAGCTGGTCTGGTCTCCTGAAGCTTCTCATAGATTTCAGAAAAGGGTCCCCGGGGGTCTGGTCTCCCCTTGAGCAAGTCACTTGGAATGGAGGGGACTCATCGCTCTTCAGACCCACTGGAAGGCGGGGGGTTCCCTCTTCCCCATACTCCTTCGAGGCCACCCTCTGTGGGGCTGAGGTCACCATAACAGAACAGAGCTCTTCAGATCTCTTCCACTCCTCAGAAAAGACCACTCCCCGTGGCCCTGACCCCACTGGTGCACACAGTCAATGCCTTTTAGGTCACTGGCATGCAGCTCTTCAACGGAGTTGTGGCAACATCTCTCTGTGGTTTTTTTCACTAAAGTGTTACTGTTTGCTATACATCAGTTTCCGTTGACCATATTTGGGATGCATGATGCCCAGTTACCTGAAAATGAGGTGCCAGGGATCCGATTATTTACAAAAGTGGCCTTCCCCACTGGGAAATAAATTGGGATCTGGAAAAATCTTATGCCGTGGGCAACACTTGTCTCCCACACCTCACGTTTCCCGGAAAGGGATTTTGATAACTTCCAGGAAGTATGGACTGCCTTCCCACGCCCTCCGCCCTTTGCTCACCTGGCCGCACAGTGCTGCTGAGCTCACAGAAGGCACTGAGTACTCCAGGCAGACCCCACCCAGTCTCCCCAAGGGGCAGCCGGTCCTCAGGTCCTTCTCCCTTCCCTCACAGAAGACCCCTGGCTGGCAGGCACACGTGGGCAGCCCATGTGGTCCCAGCTCCAGGTGGTGCCTCCCATTCAGTATTCGTCGTAATGAAGCTGGTATTGTCACTTCCACATGTCTGACTCCTGTGTGTGTGTCTCTGGATCGCAAACTCAGCACGGGAAGAGAAAGGTGTTGACTGCCTTCCACGGGCCCCCAGATGTGCGTTGTTATGGACACTGGCTGCATACGTGAGTGTCTGCGTCAGCTTCAACATCTTTGCTCTGCTCCATCCTCCGCTTCTCCATAACAACAGGGCCAAAACTATAATTGCCCCCAGAACATGCAGGATGTGACACCTAAGCTTCCCCCAGACCTACTGACCACCTGGAACAATCTGGGGCGGGGGGGTGGGGGAGGCGTGGCTGTTAAACACACATATTTATCCCCACTCCGCCTGAAAACCCACAACAAGGAATTTATTTTTTTAAAAGGCTTAGCTAGTGGGCGAAAGTGGCTTAGACCACTTAGTGAGTGGGGCCCTGCGGCTCATAGGGCGCGGGGTCCCCTCCTGCCGGGTCTCCCCCAGCCCGCTGCGCCCAGGTTGGCCAGCCCCCCAGGCCTAGGACCACGTCCTAGACGGCATCTTGGCCGGTGGGACTCGCCCTGCATCCCGGGTGCGTGGGGCCGGGCTGAGATGGGGTCTGCGGGCCATCTGGGACCATCAGGGCGCTCTGCCGTGGGGCAGCGGCGCTCCCGTTCTGGAGGGAAACAGGGTAGCAAACACAGTCACTGGCAGATAATGAAACGCTCCCTTAGAATGACAGCGACCGTGGGCGGGAGGGATGGGGGCAGAGGGCTCTCGGAGGAGGTGATGTTCGAGGTAGACCTGAGAGGGGAGAAGCAGCCTGCCTCCCCCGGCCCCCCCAGGACAGCATTCCAGGCCCAGCAACGTGAGACCCTCTTTTCTGTCCATGTCCCTTGAGGCCTGGGAGAGCTTCCACTTAAGGACAAGGTACCGGGCGGCAGGAGTCTTACATTTCTGTGTCCCTCTGTCCGTTCCTCCTCCGAGCTCTCTCCCAGTGACGGGGTGGCCCCCCCTTTACCGATGCAGCCGTGCTCAAGGGCAACAGGTAGTTTTTCCTGCTGTCGAAATCGTTTTGGGCTCAAAACTCCTAGCTGGTTGAAATTCGACAACCAGCACCAGAGGCGCTGGGTTGAGAGGGGGAGGGAGGGAGTGGGGGAGGCTGGGGAGGGACCCCAGGTTCCTACTGAGGCCGCTGGTTTTTCTATCTTCTTTTCCAGCAAGTCATGCAATTTGGTCTTACTCTGTATCAGCTCTTCCCCCCCCCCTCCCCCGCCGCCCCCACCCCCATCTCCCTTTCTTGGAACAGCCTAGGGATATCAGATTTGCTGTTGGGAGGGTGGTGGTTTTAGGGGACTGTTGAAGAGCCCTATTAATTTCCTTTCCTTTTTTTTTTTTCCTTTCTTTTTCTTTTTTACTGGAATTGCCCATCTGTTGAGTCTGAAATTTACAAGAGTAAAAAAAAAAAAAGGTAGGAGCCAGCCTGGTGGCCTAGTGGTTAAGGTCACACCCACCACTTCGGTGGCTTGGGGTTCACGGGCTTAGATCCTGGGCGTGGACCTACACATGCTCATCGAGCCATGCTGAGGCGGCGTCCCACATCGAGGAAATAGAAGGACTTACAACTGGGATATACAACTATGTACTGGGGCTTTGGGGAGGAAAAAAAAAGAGGATGATTGGCAATAGAAGTTCGCTCAGGGCCAATCTTCCTCACCAAAAAAAAAGGAAGAAAAAAGTAGGGCAGCATTTATTTTTAAGAGTTCAGAATCAGGGCACCTTACCTTTGATGATAAGTAAGTAAATAAATGAAAAAATAAGTAAATAAATGAAATTTAAAAACCCACAGGGTTAGGGAACATGAAAACAGTTGAGAGCAGCCGAGGGTTGTCCACCCATGTCCGAGGAAACATGGATGTGCTAATGGGAGGGGCCCAAGCAGAGCAAAACAGACAGAAGCTTGAGTTCCTGCAGGAGTAACCGCGAAAGGGGGGGGACTCAGGGTTGGGGGACCCAGGGACCCCAGTGGGTGGGGATGAGGAGCGAGGCTGAAAACAGGAGGCCTGGATACACAGCTGAGTGGCCCAGGCGTCCTCAAACCCTGCACAGAGCAGCCACTTGCCCCAGCCTGAGCCGGGAAGGAGGAGAAAGAGGCTCTGAACTTGGAGGTGGTGGCACAGTTGGAGGACCAGAGCGAAAACACGAACCTCGCGTGAGCAGTGAGACCACGACAGCCCCCAGGGGTGGCTCGGCTCCAGAGCCGAGAGCACCCTCACCCATCACCCCAGGCGGGAGAGCGCGGATTCTCAGGAGAAACGGTCCCACCCCAGGGAAAGGCGTGGGTGCCCACTGATGTCCCAGGGGAACCGTGTGGGGTCAGCCCTGCCCTCTGGTGGCAGCACACGGAACTACACCAGCAACGCCGGTTCCTTCATTCCAGAAATATCCCCCCAGGGCTGCTATGAGCTGGGGCTGCTGCAACCCTAAGTGCCCTAACCATATAAGGAAGACAGACAGACAGACGTTTTATTAAAAACCATTACTGCTGTGAAGGGGACACGATAGATTTGAAGGATGGCCTCTGGGTACTCAGGGCTGAGCTCACTCGGCTGGCCTTTGTCCCCGGTGCCACTCTGGGCTATGGAGCAGGGGTTTTAGCCAGGCTCCCCATTCTGGTCTCCCCCTTCCTCATTCCAGGCTCCCAGCACCGGGCTGTGAGCTCCAGGCTTCCCTATGGTATCGAGGTCTCTGGGCTGGCCGCTGCCGGGTGGCCCAGTGCATCTCCTGCAGAAGGGTTCAGGGGTCCGGGTCCTGGGTGCTTTGGCTCCAGCCTGGGATTAAGGGCAGGCTCTAGGCTCAGGTTCTCTCTGGGGCTGAGACCCAAGGGCACTGGTATGGTATGGGAAGAAGGCGGTGGCTTGGGGAACCATCATGGGGATGCTGGGAACAGCTGGCGCATTCTGCGTGGCAGCATCCCTGGGTGGGGGCTGCTCGCTGTGGCAGCCAGTTCATCCTGGTGCCAACCTCCCGTTATCACCCAGACCTGTGCTTGCAAACTCTGTGGGTAGAGGAGGGGGAGGGGTCCCCGAAGCCACACAGGGAGGATCCACAAGCATTCTTCCTCCTCAGGACCTGCCCCCAGGATCCTTGGGTCTGGAAAAGTGAGAGCTGAGGTGAGGGTCCTGGGGAAAGGAGGGACCCCGTTCTCACTGACGCCGCGGACCAGCCCCGAGGCAGATGGAGATGGAGGCAGAGAGTTTCAGATACAGGACCTACATCAAGGAGTCAGGCTTCCCTGGAAAGAATTCCAGAGCCCTCGAGGGGATGGACTGGGCTAGTGGCTGGAGAGGGGGACAGCTTCCCCCAACTGTACCCAGATAGGAGTCTGGGTAGTGTGGGGAAGAATGGGGAGCCTGGGGAGGCCCCTCCAGCTGAAGAACAGTTCAGGAGTAGCGCAGACTCACCCGGCCCCTCCGGGGCAGCAGCCACTGTACAGAAGCAGGATGAGGTCCAGTGTTGGGAAGTGGGTGTGAAACGGGGGCCCGTAAGGCAGGCCCAGACGTCTGGCTCCAGTCCTGCCCCAGGATAGTCTCTGCGGAGATGTGAGCGCCCCTCCTCTGTAAGTCTGGATCTCCATCTGCCCATCTGCAGAATGACGACGGGCCCCCCAGTTCCCACAAGAGAGCATTCTGTCCTCTTGGGCTGCTACGCTTGGCCCAGAGTGTGGAGCCCAAGCTTGTGACGAAAGGGGTGTTCTAACCTATTCTTACACATTTAGTTATGGATGATCTGGCATCCGTTGATCTCAAGGCCAAACTACCAGCCAAAGCTGTTTCCATCTCCCCCGGGGTCTGGCTCTTGCGGACAAGCGAAAATCGCCTTGCAAACCCTTTATCCACAGACCCTAACATGTGCGTTTCACTTCCTGCCGGGTCACAAACGCCTCCACCTGGCTGCTCCCCACCACAGCAGCAGTGAAGGCACGGTCCCAGCTCCTCTCTGGCCCTGTGTCTCTCCCCGTCTCCTGGGTGCACTGAGGCTTCGCCTGGCCCTGCAGGGTTCCATGTTCCCTGGTTTCTGCGGAACTTTGAGTAATAGACTTCTTTCAATGGCATGGACCTCTCCCTGTCTTCGCTCAGTCATACCTAGAAATGAAGTCCCAGGTACATTTTAAATCAAGGGGGACCCTTCCATCCCTCCAATTTCCAGAGCCATCTGTGAGGGGTTCCTGAAGACCCCTGGGGGCAGCACCCCCTTCCTCCAACAGAACAGCACAGAGCCCTGCCCTCTGGGGGCAACAGGTGGAGGTCCCCCCCATGATCCGCTCTGCAAACGCCCTCCTTCTGCCCTCGGACCTGGGAGGACAACGCTGCTCCTCCAACCCTATGAATCTCTGACCCGAGGGGCTCCACCAGGCAGACAGGAGACTTGAAATTCCAATTTGTTGGGGCAAGTACCAGATTTCCATCCGGAAAGTTCCACTCCCACCAACTGCGTGCGAGAAAGCCCATTTCCTCTCACCTTTGCCAGCGCTGGATTTAGACATCTTAAAGCTTTTTGCTGATGTTTGTGCAGAAGCAAAATATTGCATCTTCATTTTTTTCGTGTATTGAATTGAGAGTCAATCTGAGGGGACAAGCCCTCCCAGAATGGAAGAATAAGGACCTCTGAAAACCTGCTCCTCCATAAAGGCAACAAAAACATTGCCAAAAATCGTCAAAACCTTTTCCAGGACTTTGGAAATTAACCACAGTTTGGGGGGAGTTTATTCAAGAGAAATGGCTGAGTATCTATAAGAACTGTGAACTTCAGAGCATTTTAATTTGCCCTATTTCCATCCCCTTCTCCCCAGCTTTGTGGTAGCCTTGGAAACCAGGAGGCTTGGAAACACAGAGGCTGTGAAAAGCATCAGCCTACCAGCCACTGGAGGGGGCCACATGGGCTTGAAGCTTCCCCCAAAAGCCCCATCCCCATTGCCAGCACCTGACCTGTATGGTGACCCCCTAGAAAATCCCCATCCACAGGAGTCGTCCCCATCCACATTCGCTCTGATGAAGAACTCACACCAGGAGTAAAGCTCTCTGCCCCTGGCATTTGTCAAAAACAATCAGTGGCAGCTGGATAATGTTGCAGCTGCCTGGGGTGATGGTATCAGGTGAGGCAAACAAGAGGCTGACCAAAAAAAGGGAAAATTTTGGGAAGGAGAAGCCTGCAAGGGGCTTTGCAAGGCTCTGACATATTGTTCCTGGGGATCTAGAAGGCCGTGCCCGTGCATGGGGCTGTGCACAAGCCCAGGAAATGTTTAGACAGCTGTAACCTCTCACACCCGGCTGGCCTTGAGACTCTGAGCAAGCAGGAGGTGAGAGCTAAGGCAGAGTTGTGGACTGCAGGGGCGTTGAAGGTGGCTCCAACACACAGGGGCCTCTTGGCAAAGCCTGGAAGACTTATTGGTTTAAGGCAGATAAGGAAAGCTCTGTCCAGTCATTAGCTGAGAGCCAAGATAACTGAGCAGGGCTTCACACGAGGAATAAGATCACAGAATTTACAGAATCCATCAAAGAAAATCACTTAAGCCAACAGCATGACAATAACAGAGCAAAAACAACAAACTCTGAGAGGGGGAAGGGAATCTGGTTACTAGAGCTGCCATATCATGTTATTTGAAATGTCCAGTTTTATGCAAAAAAAAAAAAGATACATGCAAAGCATGTATCATGTATCATCATCATGTAAATGATACATGATACATCTCTGCAAGTCTCATGCAGAGAAGGGTGGCCCATACACAGAAAATGAAAAGCAGTCAATAGAAACCGGCCCTGAGGAATCTCAGATGTTGGATTTACTAGACAATGACTTTAAATAAGCTATTATAAATATGTCCAAATAAGTAAATTATTAAAACTGTGTTGATGGGCTTGTAAGACATAATTAGTAGGATGATAAGAGACAAAGCAGGGGGGTAGAGAATGTAGGTATATTGGAGGAGTGTTTTTGTATTCTATCAAAATTAGGTTGGTATTTATCCAAGCTAGATTGTTTTAAATTAAGACGTTAATTGTAATCCCCAGGGAAATCACTCAGAAGATAACCCAAAAAACATGTATTAAAGGAGGCAACAAGGGAATTAAAATAATGCACTAGAAAATATCTAATTAATACAAAAGAGGATGGTAAAGGAGAAATAGAGGAACAAAAAAGACATAAGACATAGAAAACAAGTAGCAAAATGGCAGAAGTAAGTCTTTCCTTACCAGTAATTACTTTAAATGTAAATGGATTAAACACTCCAATCAAAAGGCTGAGATTGGCAGAATGGGTTAAAAAAATGATCCAACTATATGCCATCGACGAGATTATCACTTTCGATTAAAAGACAAAGATAGATTGAAAGTAAAAGGATGAAAAAAGATATACCGTATAAAGAGTAACCAAAAGATAGGTGGAATGACTACACTAATACCAAATGGAGTAGACTCCAAGACCAAAAATTGTAACTGGAGATGAAGAATACTTTATAATGATCAAAGGGTTGATCCATCAGCAATACATACGGTTATAACCATATATACACCCAACAACAGAGCCCCAAAATATGTGCAGAAAACCTGGTCAAAGAAGAAATCAAAAAGTAAATGAATAGGTATTTTGAACCGAATGATAAAAATGCAATGTATCAAAATTTGTGCAATGTAGCTAAAACAGTGTTTGGAGGGAAGTAGCCATAAACGCCTATAATGGAGAGGAACAAAGGTCTAAATTTAACGAAGTCAGCTTCCACCTTATGCTGCTAGAAAAAGATCAGACTCGCCAAAAGCAAGAAGAAGAAATGACATAATATTTGAGGAGAAATCAATGAAATAGAAAACCTAATAGAGAAAATTAATGAAACTAAAACCTGATTCTTCGAGAAGATCAATAAAATTAATAGTCTAGCCAGATGAATTGGAAAAAAGAGAGAAGACAGAATTTATCACTGTCCAGAGGGAGAGATGACATAGCCAGAGATCCTGCAGATATTAAAATATGTCAACAGTTTTATGTCAGTAAATCCAACAATTCAGATACAGTGGACCAATTCCTCAAAAGATACAGACACCAAAGTTCACTCGAGCTTGTTTGTTATTTATTAAGCAGAGGAAATTCCTTTCTCTCTCTGGTTTGCTGAGAACTTACCAGGAATGGATGTAGGATTTGGCCAAACGTTTTCCCTGCATCTATTGAGAAGAGCATATGGCTCCATTTCTCCACATATTACCTGATGTTGATAATTTGTGTCTTTATTTTTTTCCTGATCAATCCACCTACAGGCTTATCAATCTTATTGCTCTTCTCAAAAAAATAAACTTTCCGTTTTATTAGTTTTCTCTATTGTGTTTCCATTTTCCATTTTGGTGATTTCTGCTCTGATCTTTAGTTTTTCCTTTCTTCTGCTTACTTTGTATTTAATTTGCTATTCTTTTTCTAGTTTCTTAAGGTGGAAACTGAGGTCATTGATTTTGACATCTTTTCTCTTTTCTAACATAGGAATTTAGCACTCTAATCTTCTCTCTAAACCAGCCGTTGGCAAACTATGACCCATTTAACAAATCCAGCCCAACACAGGTTTTTGTACCACCCCTAGCTTGAAAACAACTTTACGTCTTTAAATGTTTGAGAAAAATCAAAAGAAGAATAATAGTTTGTGACACATGAAAATTATGCAAAGTTCAAATCTCAGTGTCCATAAATAGAGTGTTACTGGGACATAACCATGATCATCCACACTATGAAGGCAGAGTCAAGCAGTTGCAAGAGAGACAATATGTGGTCTCTGTACCGCCATATGTATCACTGTACTGCAACAGTTTTTGAACTTACAAGTGTATATCTATTCTGTAAAACAAGAAAAGTGGGCTTCAAATACTGTACTTTAAAGACCCAGTGGAGGGGGCCCAGCCCTATGGCCAAGTGGTTAGGTTCGCACGCTCTGCTTCGGTGGCCCCAGGTTTTGCCAATTTGGATCCTGGGCACAGACCTAGCACCACTCGTCAGCCATGCTGAGGTGGCGTGCCTCATAACAGAGCCAGAAGGACCTACAATGAGAATATACAACTATGTACTGGGGGGATTTGGGGAGAAGTACAACAACAAAAAAAGAAACAGAGATGATTGGCAACAGATGTCAGCTCAGGTGCCAATGCTTTAAAAAAAAAATTTAATAAAAAAGACCCAGTGGAGTGAAGACTATTTTGTTATAGATTTCAATGGCAAAGCACTGTGTTTATTATGTAATGACACCACAGCTGTGCTAAAGAATACAAAACACATTAACGTTACCAGACTAAACATTCATCATCGTGATATTCCCAATTCACAGGAAAGCAACAGTTAGAAAAACTTGAAAGTTTAAAAGAGAACAACTCGTCATATCAGAATATCTTCACAAAAATAAAAAATAAAAATGAGGCTGTAAGTAAATGAAGTTTCTGAGTGGCCCATTATATTAGCCAAGCAAGGAGAGCCACTTACCAATGGTGAGTTCATTAAATCATGACGGAGGCAGCTGAAAAAGAAAATGTGTATGGAGAAAATAGACATATTCTAAGATTTTTAGCCTTCTGGCGAGAGGAGTCATTCGAAGAGCTGAGGACGTTGAAAGCAACATCAATAGTCAGTTTCAAAGTAAGGCAGGTGGTTTCGAGTGGGTTTCCTTGCCTCTTGATGAGTTGACGGTTTTTACTAATACTGCTCAGGTTTGAAGTGATTGAAGAATTAGCCTCTATAAATAGCAAGTAACAACAACAGGTGAGAATATTTTCAAAGAAGAAGATTAAGTTCAGAAGAGCAAATAAAGTTCATGGCGGACGCTACTGGTTTATAACACAACAGGCTGAAATAGTTATCAAAAGGTACTTGCTGATAAATAATGCAGTTAATAACCATAGACTATAAAAACCTTCTATCTTCACAAGCCTTGTACATTTGTCAAACAAAGCCTTTTTCTGCTCTGCAAATACTTTTGCCAACATCAGTTGCAACACATCTTAGAAGATTCACAGCCGGTGATGAATTATTTGAGCCTTTGTACATTCAGAAATTTTAAAATTTTGTCTCCTTTCTCGAAAGATATTTTCACTGGGTACAGACATTTTTTAATACTTTAAAGATGTCCCTCCACTGTCTTCAGGCTTGCGTTGTTTCTGAAAAGAAGTCGGCTGTTGCTCCTGTATTTATTCCTCTGTATACAGTGTCTTTATTACTTAGATATCTTTATATTTTCTTTTTGCCATTGATTTAAAGCTATTTCATTGTTTTCTTGATGTTTCTAGTGCTTGGGGTTTGTTGAACTTCTTGGATTTGTGGATTTAGTTTGCATTGAACTTGGAAATTTGGGGATCATTATTTCTTTCAATATTTTTCTGCTCCCTCCTCTCCTTTCAGATTCCGATTACACACGTTAAGTTGCTTGAATTTGTCTCTAACTCGATGACTCACTTGATTTAGTCATTTTTTTTCTCTCTGTATTTCATTTTGGATCATTTCTCCTGCAATGTCTTCAAGTTCATGAATCTCTTCTGCATCGTCTAATCTACTCTTAATCCCATCCAGTGTGGTTTTCATTTGGATGTTGTAGTTTTCTTCTCTAAAAGTTTGATTTTCTTCTTTTTTACATACTCCATGTCTCTCCTTAACACGTCCAGTCTTTCCTCTGGCTTCTTGACTGTGTGGAATGCGGTCAACAATAACCGTCTTTATATCCTTGTCTACTGAACCCATCCTCTGCGTCATTTCTGGTTTGGTTCTGATTGATCGATTTTTCACCTCATTATGGGTCATATCTTCCTGCTTTTTTGCATACCAGGTAATTTTTTATTACAGATCGGACATTGCAGACAGATAGCTTGTAATTTATTCTCCACAGCTAAACTCTGAAGGTTTTCTGGTGAATCTAAAAACACTGAAATTATTTTCTCTGATACCACTAGCCAGCCTACATAAAGTCAGACTTTTCTGACCTCCTTGCTAGTTTACAGCTAATCAATGGACCCGAAAAAATGTGCAAATAGGATTCGCTCTTCCCAGACCGTCGGCAGTGTTTATTCTTTCCTTTCCCTCTTTCTTTTATTTAAATCCTGGTTTTTGCTGTTGTTGTTTTTGAGGAAGATTAGCCCTGAGCTAACATCTGCCGCCAATCCTCTTTTTGCTGAGAAAGACTGGCCCTGAGCTAACATCCGTGCCCATCTTCCTCTACTTTATATGTGGGACGCCTGCCACAGCATGGCTTGCCAAGCGGTGCCATGTCTGCACCCGGGATCCGAACCGGCGAACCCCGGGCCACCGAAGTGGAATGTGCGCACTTAACCACTATGCCACCAGGCCGGCCCCTGTTGTTGTGGTTGTTTTTTACTTACTTAGAATCAGTCCATGGTTTGGGTCTCCGTTGTATACAACGAAACGGGGTACTGATAGTTCACCATGTGTCTGTAAGTTTTTCCTTGCTTCCAGACACAAAAGAATTTGTACTTTACAGCTCAAAACCAAGCAAAACTAATATAAGTTTCTAACAAACAGAATAATCTTTCCTTTGGGGAAGAGAGAAGGCAACGGTAAGGGGGGATGAGGAGAGTTTGTGGAATTCTGCTAATGTTTTATTTTGTCACTTTGTGAAAATTTATCCAACTGGACTGTTATTTTGTGCACTTTTCTTAGGTCTGTTATATGTCAATTATAATGGTTAGTTTTTAAATCATCTGATTAAATCATCAGATTTAAAACATCTGGTAAAAACCAAATTGGATTCCCACCCCACGTCTTAAGGGATAAAATGAATATGGGTCAAACATTTAATTGTTCAAAAAATCAAACCACAAATGTTTAAGCAGAAAACATAGGCAGATAATTTTTAGTTGCAGAGTGTGGCTAGTCTTTCAAGTATGACACACAACCTGGAAGATATAAAAATATTGATAAATCTGACTACATTGAAATAAAAAATTCTGCAGTGCAAAACCCGCTATTAACACATCAGAAGACAAATGGCAAACCAGGAAAACGATTTACAATTCCTATACAGACTAAGTTTAATTCCTTTAATGTGTATATTAGAGACTACTTAGAATTGATAGGAAAAAGAGTCAAAAGCAAAAACTATATATATGAGAATAATATAAACAGTGCAAAAAATACAAATGTCTTTTTAAAATATGAAAAGAAGGTCAATGTCACTTGTTGAGAAATGCTAATTAAAATTATACCGAGACACCGCATTTCTGTCAAATCGTCAATGACAAAACCATGTGATGAGCACTGGGTTGGTAAAGGGGTGCAGAAACAGGTATTTTCATATGTTCCAGGTGGGAGCGCAATGCGCTACAGTAGCTGTGGAGAGTAACAGGTCAATAACTAACAAAAAAGCTTAGACAGGGCCGGCCCTGTGGCGCAGCGGTTAAGTGCACAGGTTCCGCTTTGGCAGCCCAGGGCTCGCTGGTTCGGATCCCAGGTGCGGACATGGCACCACTTGGCAAGCCATGCAGTGGCAGGCGTCCCACATATAAAGTAGAGGAAGATGGGCACGGATGTTAGCTCAGGGCCAGTCTTCCTCAGCAAAAAGAGGAGGATTGGCAGCAGATGTTAGCTCAGGGCTAATCTTCCTCAAAAAAAAAAAAAAAGCTTAGGCAATTTAATATGTACAGACCCTTTGAGCTACTAATTGCACATGTGCCAAAGGCCATAAGGACGAGGTTATTCATTGCAGTATTGATTGGAAGAGCCAAAGATCAGGAACTATCTAAACGTCCTCCAATGGGGACTTGTTAAATAAATTATGGCCTCTACGTAAAAGGACATGTGATGCAATGTGATAAAAGGACAAGGACACTCTTCATCACACGGAGGCACAGCAGGATAGTTGAAAGCCTGGGCACACGACCTAAGTCCAAATCCTACCTCCCCACTTAGCAGCTGTGCGACCACGGCCCAGTTACTCCCCATCTTTATGCCCTAGTGCCCTAGTGATGATAATGGGGCCTACACAATAGGGTTACTGCCAGGATTGAATGGATCGATGGTTTTTTATCACCATAGAACAGTGTCTGGGAGACAGTAAACACTACGTAAGTGTTTGTTAAACTAAAAAATATCGATATCAAGTGATTTCCAAGATTTACTGCTAAGTGAAAGAGGACATATACGTAATAGTTTGGGGACACCGCTAACATTTTGTCAATTTAAAACAGCAAATAACACATCCATGTGGGTACTATCCTATATAGATCTCACATCTCTCTGTCAGGAGAACCGCAGACCTGAGCAACGCTGTTGCCTCCGGGTGAGTCAGGAGGCAGGATTCCTGGGGCAGACTCGACGTTTCCACCCTTTGAATTGTGAACCAGGTATTTCATATCTTAAAAGATAAATGAAATTAACACTTGAAATGGACAGTTCAGAAGAACACGTAGCAACGTGGAAAATGTGTGGAATTCAATATTAAGTGGGAACAGCATGACCCAAAACCACACACTCTGCATTGCTATAATTTTCTCTGCAAATGGACAACGAGAACACAAGAAGTCTGTGTTGTGGGGTTTGGTTGCTCAGCACGTTGGAGTATTTTCCGGTGACGATGATGGTGATGAAGATGTCTGCCCCCATCGACCACACCAGTCAATCCATCCTGAGATCTTCAGTCTCTCGGCCACCCTTGGTTCAAACTTTGGGAAAATGTGGAGAGAGCAGTAACTTTCCTCTCTCCAGGGAGCTGTCTGCCAACCTGCTTCGTGCTACTCGCTCCCCTGGGTCCAAGTTTGCCGCCAGCTCTAGCTGCAGACAGTCTCTTCGTCACTGCCGGCAGGTGGCCTCCTGTCCCCTCGGCCCCGACGTCTCAGACTCTCCCGGGAGACCCCAGTTCAGGTTTCCCAAGTCCTTCCTCTTCTCATCCCTCCAGCCTCCAGCCTTCTGAGACCCTCCTGCTCCTCAGGGTCCACGGTAGGGGGAGAAGATCACTAATGAGGCCCCGGGGCTTTGGATCAAGCCAGACCCTTAAGTGGGCCCCGGGAAACCTATTAAGTGACTCTTCTCTTCCTGCGAGTCCCTGGGAGCAGGAGGGGAAGACCAGGCGAGAAGAGGGAGAATGATGCGGTGGAGTCTGTCTGCTCCCCTTTTTCTACAAAATCCTTCCACGATCTACTCTGCTACTTTATTCTTTTTATTCACAAACGAGCTCGCATTTGATCTTGGGCCGTGAAGAATGAGTAGATTTCCAGGTGGGGAAAGGTCATTCTGATATGGAGAATTAGTGTAAGGTCAGGGAGAAATGAGCGATGGTGGCGCGTGCAGGTTGCTGTGTGGCTTGCAAGGAAGGAGGGGGGCAGAGGATGGTGGAGGATGAGAACAAAAAGGTACAGTGGGTCCATATTGTGATGGTTGGAACCTGCATCTCTTCCAAACAGAATTCAAGTCACTTTCTCAACCCAGACTGGGTCTCCCCCCGTCTCAGAAGTCATTGCTGGCACGTCTGTTCCCTCCAGGACAGGAGGCTGGGCAATGCGCCTGGCCAATGAGGAGCTGAGGATTTAAGTCGGGCCGCAATTCGGGGTCTGGTGGCCCTGAGTCTGGAGGTCTCCTTTAAGTGAATTTCCATATTCTGGTCTTTTTCCTCCAGGGACGCCGTGGAAGATGGCTCCTGCGGGGTGTGGGTGCCAGGGATGGTGTGCAAAGCCCCAGCCAGAATTCACCAACGGAAGCCCTCGTGGGCAGGGAAGCTTAGGAGGGAAGCTTAGGGCCAGAAGGCTGGGGGACCACGGGAGAGTGTCTCTCTCTCTCTCTTTGTCTCTCTCTGTGTCTGTCTCTCTCTGTCTCTCCATTTCTCTCTGTCTGTGTCTCTCTGTCTGTCTCTGTCTTTCTGTCTCTGTCTCTCTGTCTTTATCTCTTTCTGTGTCTCTGTCTATCTCTGTCTCTCTCTCTCTGTCTCTCCCTCTGTCTCTCTCTGTCTCTTCACCTCTGTCTGTCTGTGTCTGTCTCTATCTCTCTGTCTCTCTCTGTGTCTCTGTGTCATCTCTCCATCTCTGGCTTTCTCTCTCTGTTTCTCTGTCTCTGTGTGTGTGTGTGTCTTTCTCTGTGTCTCTGTCTGTCTGTCTGTCTCATCTCTCCTTCTCTGTTTCTCTCTCTGTCTGTCTGTCTCTGTCTCTCGGTTAGCCCAGAGCCTGGTGCACCCCTGGGCTGCGGATGCTCTACCAAACAGCACACGTCTTCACTCCGAATCTGTGAATCTGTCGGCCGCCGCCCTCCGCAGACGCGCCTCTGCCTGTTTCCGGGTCGTCTGCCTCTGTGTCTGTGCCTCTTTGCCGCTGTCTGATTCTTCTCTTTCCTCCAGTCCCTCCCCATTTCATTCCCCTCATTTGGGCGGGGAAGGACCGACAGATAAGAGAGATACAGAGAAGAGCAGGCTGCCCCTACTTAAGAGCACAGACTTTGAAACCAGTCAGACCTGAGACAAATCCTAATTAAGGGAGACGCTGTGTGTCAGCTTCCTCGTCTGTAAATTAAGAATCATAGTAATGCCCACTACTTCTTAGCGATCTTGCAAGGATTAAACAATACTGTGCATGCAGTGTGCTTTGAACATACCTGCACATTATCAGGGCTCAACAGATAGCAGTAATGGTAATAGCAGTGGTGGTTGTTGTTTTGAGTCTGTTCTCTCAGTCCCATCGGTGTTTAGAGGGAATACAGGGCTATTGCCAATGAAAGGCAAGTTGGAGGCAAGGTCTCTGGGCCATTTTCCAGGAGGAGAAGCTGGGGGAGGGACTGGGGAAGAGAAACAAGTGGCTGGAAACGTGAAGACATCCGGGTCTTGGAATCAGAGCAGAGAGGGAAGGTCATCTCTCTACTGTGGCCTCCGCCACCCAGCAGCCTGCGCTTCCTTCTCCCCCCTGGCTGTCCGATTTCTCCAGATAACCCTTCCATGCTGAGACTCTCAGCTGGGTGAAACGCAGCAAACACACAGGGAGCCGGAAGCGAACCAAAGGACGAAGGGTGATATTGTGGTGTTTTTCATTCAGTTATACTTTCCGTAGGCAGGGACGGCTGTGCGAGGAGCTTTCCACGCATCATTTCGGTCAACCATTAAAACAATTCTGTGGGGTGGATGAGGCTGTGGGTGCTTCAGAAAGTTAACGGCTCTCTAAGCTTTCCACGCTGGTCAGTGGAAGAGGTGAGATGAAAACCCAGGGGTGTGTGAACCCAAAGGCCCCATTTGTGCGCTGTGCCATCCTGGCTCCGAGAGAAACAAAGAAGAGGCCCCTGTCCCCAGAGAACTAGACAATTCTATCTTGGGGGCCACAGAGCCTGAGTCCCTGAGCAAGGGGGACAGATGAGGAACCCATGACCCAGAGAAAGGATGAGACTTGGGCAACATCACAGGTAGGACTAGAAACCAAACCCCCTTCACAGCCCCTAGACATCCCTGTTATCCGAGGCTGGCCCAGAGTGGAGTGATGAGGCAGAACGCATCCCACAATGCACTGGACACCGCACACACATGTGCAAAGGGACCCTTACACGAACACACGGGGATGTCTAGGAAGAGCTGTTTTGATATGTGCACTGATCTAAGATCCGTAAATTGACGTCAACTACGTTGGGCCTGAGCTAACATCTCCCTTGCAGACCTAATATTCTAGATTAAACCGACGTCTTCAGACTTCTTTATGGGCTCTTGAAACACCAAAATATCTTTCAAAAAATGGTCTACCTTGGGAATAAAAGCATAACCATAAACACAACTTTTGATAGAATCATAAAATATCAGAACTGGAAGAAACTTTAAAGATCATCTGATCCAACTCTCTCGTCTTCGGGTGAGGAACCAGGCACATCATGATACGTCATGACCAGCTCCCCGTCACACGGTAGATGGTCAAGGATGGGTTTCATGGTTTGCAATGCAGTGGGTGTTGGTCTAGGCTCTATAAAAATGACCTCGATGCACTGCCAGCCTCCCGAGAGGAGAGGAGCCATTGGTTAAATGTCAAGGAATGACTCAGTTGACAGCAGAATGGCAGCATCAACATCGATGCCAGCCTGATCTGGTAGTTTGCTGGGCATCCACTATGTTACGTATGTAAGTGCCTGAGGTAGCAATTTGACCTCACCAGGTAAGGCTCTTTAGGAAAGAGGAGCTTGAATTAGGTTTCAAAGGGGTCAAGTTTTAAGATTAGGGTGTATGAAGAGAAAGAAGAAGAGAAAAATGTGTCCCTTAGTTGAGTGAGTTAAAGGGAAAGCAGGACGATTGATTGACATTTGATGGCTGGGATAGGAGATGAACACGATTCTGGTAGTTTTTGGGGGGGGGAGGAGCATTGACCCTGAAAATGACTGATTGCATGTACCCCATCTGAGACTGATGGCAACATGGATGGTAAACGCCGAGGGGCATTTTCGGGGAGGAGATGACAGAAGTTGGGGCAATCGGCTGTCGTAAAGGGGTGAGGCCTCTGACTCTGAGGTTCCAGGACCAGAAACTCAGTTTAGGGACCTAATAGGGACACTGAGAGGTGATATATATTTGGGAGAAATGAGGATCGAGTAACTAATTCCTTCACTTAGAGTAATCCAGCAAACAACAAATACGACTCAAACCTTTGATTCCAGGAGACTGAGTTTAGTGGAGTTGCCATAACAACCGTGGAATCAGAGGATGACACCAAACCTGCCTCGGGGACAAGAGTCTTCACCCAGGATGCGGCGTGTGAGTTCAGCCTTGGAGGGCTAACAGAATTTTTCCAGCTTTTCCAGGTAGACAAGGAGGGGACTCTGGAGGGTTCCAGGACTCTGGAAGAGCACGTGCAAAGGCACTGTCCACTGGGGACTGGTGGGTCACTCACTCCAGCTCGAGCCTGCGGTGCGGGAGATGAAGCTGGAAGTCCCAGTGGGAAGGGCTGAAGGACCCCGGGTGCTGTGCTGAAGACTTTGGACTTGATCCTGAAGGTAAAGAAGGGAGAGTTAAGCAAAGAATTAGTATGTGCAGCTTAGAAGGGTCTTTCCAGTGGGTGGCACAAAAGAACGATGAGAAGGAAGCAGAGTGGAGGCAGGAGGACCAGTGGGGATATGTTGTAAACATTCAGGAAAGAGAAAACAAGAGTCTGTGAGGGAAAGGAGAAGGAATTCTGGAGTCTGAGGTGCACTTGACGGGACACGGTGCCCGGTTGTCCTTGACGGCGCAGAAAAGGGAACTCATCTACATGACTTCCTGATTTCCAATTTTGGCGCCGGGCTAACTCTGTTCACAGAAGAAGGGGGCAGTTTGGGTTAGAAATAATGCCTGTAGTCCGGGAGGGATTGCACTGGAAGTGTCGGTGGGACGTGGTGGGAACGCTTGCCGTCTGCAGCTGACAGAAGGGAGTGGGTCCTGAGACACATTTAGGGTTTTCATCACAGCTTAAGCCCCGGGAGTGGGCGCTATCGCTCGTGAAGTCTACAGTTCATCAGAACATGGGGAGGGGTGGACCGTTTCCCCTTGTCGTTTTTTTCCCTATAGCTGAGTCAGAGAGAAACGACAGGCCCAGGATTACCGTGGGTTTGTCCTGAATCCAGCTAAGAGCAAGAAAACAAAAACATCAAATAAAAAGCAAAGATCAGGGCAGGTGAAGAGAAGATTCCACCTGGTCTGGCATCCAAGCCCTGGGAGGGGAGTCTCCCCCAGGAGTGGAGAGCGTGGGGGCTCAGGGGGGCCTCGGTGAACAGGAGATTCGAATGCCGCTCGAGCCCCTGACCCCTGGCTCTGTCTGCTGGAAGGACCCTCTCTCTCACTCGGAAGCAGCCCCCTCAGTGAAGAGGTTGTTGGTAGAAATCTGAAGCCTTCAGTCATTTTCCACCCTGGTGCTCAGCCCTCAGCTGCATCACTGGGGGCAGGAACCCAGGATGCCTGGCTCCTTGGACAGGGGCCATGTGGGATTTAGGACACTGGAGCGAACTGCAGGGTGGGTGACAGGCATGGAGGAGACGCCTGGGTGCCTGGCAAAGCACGGGGCACAGGAGGCCAGAAGGGAGAGCGGACAGTGGCTCCAGACATCTGAATTCCTGAAGGACACTGGATTGCGGGAAACGAGGGGTGGAAAGTACTGGATTGGGGAGGAAACCCTGAGTCCCTGGGGGAGGGTGGAGTGGAGGTGTGGGAGACAAGGACAGGCCATAGAAACCTGAGAGCAGGTTCCCAGCCTAGCAGAGGCCAAGGATGCGTATTTTCTTGGAATGGGGTTTGGGAGTCACCATGACTCTCCTCTCCAGCCTGCATGCCTGTCTTCCCCCAGGTCCCAACATGAGCCATCGGCCCGAGTCAAACTGGACCGCCCCACAGGAGTTTGTCATCCTGGGTTTCTCCAGGTGGCCCCAGGGGCTACGGGGGCTGCTCTTTGCCTTCCTCCTGCCGCTCTATCTGGCCACACTGGCGGGAAACCTGCTCATCCTGGGCTTGGCCGTCACGGACCCTGCCCTGCACACGCCCATGTACTTCTTTCTGGGGGCGCTGTCCGCTGTGGAGGTGGCCTACACGCTGGTGCTGACGCCACGCATGCTTGCTGGCTTCCTCCTGCCTCCTGGCGGCCACGCGGTGGCCCCCTCCACCTGTGCTGCCCAGATGGGCCTTTTTGTGGCCCTGGGAGGCTCCGAGTGCTTGCTGCTGGCTGCCATGGCCCTGGACCGCTACCTGGCCATCTGCCGCCCTCTCTACTACCCTCAGCTCATGACCACGGGGCTCTGCTGGTGTCTTCTCGCCTCCTGCTGTGTTGGGGGCTCAGTCCTGGCCTTAGGCCTCACCACCGCCATATTCCGGCTGCCCTTCTGCCGCGGGGGCTCGGTCAACCACGTCTTCTGTGACCTCCCGGCGGTGTTGGTGTTGGCCTGTGGGAACCGGGACCTGCAGGAGCGCGTCCTGCTGGCAGCGTGCCTGGTGCTGCTGGTGTTGCCCCTGGCCCTCATCCTGCTCTCCTACTCCAGGGTGCTGGCGGTCATCCTGGGGGTCGGTGGGGCCGCAGGCCGCCGCAAGGCCTTCAACACGGTGGCGTCGCATCTCACCGTGGCCGTGCTCCACTACGGCTGTGCCACGGCCATGTACGCCAGACCCCTGAGCAGCCGCTCCTTCGAGGAGGACAAGCTCGTGTCCCTGATCTACATCAATCTCACACCACTGCTCTACCCGGCCATCTACACGCTGCGGAACCGGGACGTGCAGGGCGCGCTGCAGCGGGCGGTCAGCCACAGGACACCGGGGACTGTCCGCCAGGCTGATGTCACCTAATGCTGGATGCCAGGTGGTGTCTGCCCTGAAATCCTCCCCCCCATGGATGGAAATCTCACCACTCCAAAGCCATCTGTGGCTCCCCAGGGCCCACTGAACGTAAACCTGAGTATGGCATATAAGGACTCCAAAATCAAGCTCCAGCCTCGTTCTGCTGATATGGGCTTTTTTTTTTTTTTTTTTGGGGGGAAGATTAGCCCTGAGCTAACATCTGCTGCCAATCCTCCTCTTTTTGCTGAAGAAGACTGGCCCTGAGCTAACATCCGTGCCCATCTTCCTCTACTTTATATGTGGGACGCCTGCCACAGCATGGCTTGCCAAGCGGCACCATGTCCGCACCCTGGATCCGAACTGGTGAACCCCGGGCCGCCAAAGCGGAACGTGCGAACTTAACTGCTGCACCACCAGGCTGGCCCGTGATATTGACATTTTGAGCTGGATCGTTCTCCACAGTGGGAGGACATCCCATGCATTGTAGGATGTTTGGCAGCATCCCTTGTCCCAACCCACTAGATGCCAGTTGCACACACCACCCGGCAAGTTGTAATAATCATAAATGTCATCAGACATTGACAAATATGCCCTGGGGAGCAAAATCACCCCTGGCTGAGAATCATTGCTCTAAACTGCAGCCACATGGTATCTTTTGAAGAAAAAATGAGTACTAATGGACAAGGAGTTTATGGCAGCATTATTTACAATAGACAAAACCTGAAAACAATGCAAATGTTCGTGAACATGGCATAGATGCAACTTGTGGCATATTCACGCAATAGAATACTACACAGCAAAGAAAAAGAAGGAACTAAAGTTACCAGCAAAAAACAAGCACAACAGAGACATACTACGGAGCGTAAGAAGCAAGACACAAAGAGTACATACTCCGTTGAAATAAAGGCCAATGACACGCTAATCTATGGTGGTCGATGTGATAAGAGTGGTTGCCTGGGGGAAGGATTCGGATGGCAGAGGGCATGGGGAGATTGGGCACTGGGAATGCTCTCTATCTTGATTTGGGTGGTAATTACGTGGGTATGTACGTGGGCAAACCTTCATCAAGATGCATACTTAAGATCCGTGCCCTTTGCTAATCGCTTTATTAGTCAGTGATCAGCCCAAATACCATACCTGCTAGAGACTGAATGTTTTTGTCCCCCCAAATTTATATGCTGCAACCTCATCCCCAGTGGGATGGCTTTAGGAGGTGAGGCCTCCTGAGGGTGGAGCCCCCATTCACAGGATTAGTGTTCTTATAAAAGAGACCCCAGGAGCTCGCTCGCCCCTTCCACCATGTGAGGCCACAGCAAGAAGGCGGCCACCTATGAACCAGGCGGCAGGTGCTCACTGGACACGGCCTCTGCTGGAGCCTTGATCTCAGCCTTGCAGCCTCCAGAAGCGTCAGAAAGAAATGTCTGTTGTTTCTAAGCCACCGAGTCTGTGGCAGTTAGTTATCGCAGCCCGAACGGACTAAGATGGTAGCCTGTCCTTCCTCCACTCAGATACAACTACTGTCACTCTGAAATATCATTTTAGCATCTGCTTCACTTTCCACCCACCTCCCCCCCCCACCTCCCCCACAATTAGCCTGTGAGCTCTTTAAAGCCAGATCCTGGACCCTGTTTTTATGTTTCAAGATCCATGAACTTCTCAATAAACACTTAACGGAGGAATAAACCAGACAAGCTCTGGGTTCTCTGGGGGTCTCACATATCGGCTCTCGGGCCAGAGACACAGCTCTTGAGTCTGTAAGACTGCATCCCGCTCCGGGGTCTCTTCTCAGAGCGTCAGAGCTGGCTGCGAGAACTCCATCCAGCAATTCTCGGACCCAACTTCCCAGTGCAAGGAGCCTCGGAAGCAACAGGTGTGTAACTTGGCAAGTTAACTGCACTCAGAGACCTTCATAGCCCTGACGGTACCCCAAGGCCGGAGTCCCAGATTCCAGGAGGGGACTTTTCCTAAAAATATCCCCTGGAGGGTCCATTCAGGAACTAGGAGTCTTAGAGGTAGCATCAGTGCGGGTAAATTCTGCCTACTCTTGACTGGAGAAATCGAGCATCCCTGAAGGCTGATTCGGAGCCCGGGAAGAATTCTATCTTCTGTGCAGGCAGCATGGAACACGAAGCACGGAGCTGCCCACTGCGTCGAAGTCCCTTGAAAGGCGGTCTCTGTCCGTCCGTCCACGCCATCTCCATTCTGACCTCCTGCTTCCCCCTGAGGTGGGTGCTCAGGAACCTGGTGCACACAGGAGGTTCTCACTATGAAGCATAGACCCTCCCCCTGCCCCCTGGCCCCCGCCACCTCCTCCCCAAGCCTTCCAGAGAGGAAGCCCTCTCTCCTCGAGAGAGACCCAGGGATGGCATTCCTAATAGAGCCTGCCAGCCCCTGGCGCCCGGCCCGCTGTGGTCGTTGGACACGTGGTCGATTTCGTCCCAGCACATCTCTGGAGGCAGGGTTAGGCCCCAGGGGTCTCCTAGCAACCCTGTTATCCAGACCATACGTGGTAAGAGCAACAGCCACAGCCAAGGGGACCATTTGCCTTTGACTTGGGCCTCCTTGGGGGAGCAGTCTGGGCACTGACCAAGGGGGGCGTGGCTGCTTTGGGGTCTGATGCGACTCACCTCTCCGTCTAAGGTCAGGTAGGGGCCCGGCCTGTGTCTGCTGAGACTGGCCCGAGATCCCAGGGGTCTTTTAAAAGTTGGTGCATTTGGGGTCTGTGGGATACAGCTGGTGGCCGCATTTCTGTGGCCATGAGTAGCGGCTCACAGCCGGCATCAAACATGCTCCACAGCCAGCCAGCCCCTTTTTTCTGCCTCCTGTGGCACAAAGTCTTTTAAAATATTTTGAATCTTAAGACACGTAAACTATCAATTTTGGTTTCTTTTTTAAAAATGTATTTATTAAGGGGGCTGGCCCCATGGTGTAGCGGTTACATTCGAGTGCTCCGCTTCAGCGGTCCAGGGTTCACACGTTTGGACCCTGGGCACAGACATAGCACTGCTCATCAAGCCACACGGTGGTGGTGGTCCACATAAAATAGAGGAAGATTGGCACAGATGTTAGCTCAGCGACAATCTTCCTTAAGCAAAAAGAGGAAGATTGGCAGTAGATGGTAGCTCAGGGCCAATCTTCCTCACCAAAAAAAAAAAAAAAAAATTTATTGAGGTATATTTGACATACAACATTATATTAGTTTCAGGTGTACAACATCATGACAATATTTGTATATGTTGCAAAAAGATCACCACAGTAAGTCTGGTTAACATCCATCTCCTGAAAAATTTACCAATTTTTCTTTTCTTGTGATGAGAACTTTTAACATTTACTCTCTCAGCAACTTACAAATAGCAACACAGGTTCAAGTTTTGGTCTCTCATTATCATCTCTCACCGATTGGACCTTATGGCTCGTTACCAGAAAGATCCGTGGAGGACGTCCTTGGCCAGGAGACTCATAGATGGCTGCTCCCTGTCCGGGGTGTCCCCATTGACCCCCCTGGGATTAGGGTCTCCCCGACTAGCATGAGGGCGGCAGGATGGCTGGGGCGCCCCGCACACCCCCAGGCTGTAGAACCGGCACCTTGGCGTGTCGGTGCATCGAGGCGCAGCGCCCAGGCTGCTGCCCGGGCCTTTGGCATCCAGGGAGGAGCGTGCTAACCTCCTCCGGCCTTACGGGTGGCACTGGCCCCGGGCACTCAGGCCACTAGATCTTGTGGCACCATGTGCCGGAGGTGGCACCCACGATGTCCCATAGGGTCTGGGGAGGTGGTGCAATAGTGGCAAGGTGTGCAGCAACACAGGGGCCCCTGCTGCACTCGCCTTCTTGGGGAACCCTGCCTCCTGGAGCACGGGTGCCCCACTTGGAGGGGTTAGGACTGGGGTTAGGACTCGGCAGCCGGCGCAGCGGCGAGCACTGCCATCCAGGGAGGGGAGTCTGCCTGTCCTCCTGCGAAGGGCACTCTGGGCGCCTTACTCAGGTAGCCTATCCTTTGTTGGGGGGGGGGGTCTCACTCGAGTGTCCGGCTGTTAACAGCAGGCCCTTGTGAAAGCCACGGCCTGTCCTCCCACCAGTCCGCAGCCGGGTCCTCGCTTGGAGGAAACTCACTGAAGCCGAGCGCCTGCTCGTGTCTCCGACAGGCGCAGACACACGCAGGCGCCTCAAACCAGCCTGTGACTCCGCTTGCTTCTTCAGAGCTTGCACGTTGGGATGGGCAGGCGGCGCCGATGGATGCCAGCAAGTGGTGGGACACACACCCCCGCCCCCATGTCCTCCACCCGGCAACAGGACTACTCACTTCGGGGAGCCAGTTAGCCAGCCATTCGCACCTAAAATGCATCGCCAGGTCACTTGTGTGGCCAATTATTATGACTTCGTTAAATTAACACTTGTTCAGTCAAGCTAGATGGCGAGCGGATTCAACGACAAGCACGAGAAAAACTGACACAGAGACGTTTATTACTCCCAGGTCCCGGAGGAAGCACATGACACAGCTCGAGGGGACGCACGGGGAGGTCAAAGCAGAGCGCAGACAGGCACACTGGATTCGGGGCACAAGCCTTTCTTAGCGTCCCTGGGTGGAGGGCTTTGGGGCTCCCCGCTAGGGCCGGATTGGGCGATTCAAACCAGAAGAGCAGGGTTTCGGTAAGCGCCAGGGGGTCTTATCTAAGGGGCGCAGAATGCACACAGGCGCCCCAGACTGCTGATCACAGGACAGTTGGGGAGGTCAGCAGGAACGTGGGTCTGTCGGTGACCCTGCAGCTGCTGTCTAGGGTCTGCGCTTGCATGAAGGGCTGGCATCAGTTTAGGGACGCTGCAGACCCCTTCGCGAAACAAAACGGATGCCGAGGCTGTACCACCACCGAGTAGCTTAGCTAAACTCGGACACTAGACATCTAGATGTTAATCTGTTTGCATTTATCTAGCTAGGCATACATCGTGCTGCCTAACATGTCTTTTGTCAAATCTGAGCCATCATATCTTTGGAGTATTTACTTTTCTCCCATTTTGTCAATTTTGCCTTCCAGGAACTCCTGCTTGCTCATCTCATTTTAACCCCTCTGTGACGCTCACCCACTTTTTCACATTTTTCATCTCTCTATATACTGAATTCTATGAAGTGGCTTAGCTCTGTCTTCTGTTCCCTTTCTCTTCAGGGGAGTTTAATCTACTGTTTATGTTGGAGTATTTTAATGTTGTTTTAAGTTTCAATGACAGTGTTTTTCATTTCTAGAAACTCTACGTGGTTCTTTTCCAAATAAACTAGTTATCCTTGTGCCTTGCTTTCATATGGCTTTAATTTTTTGTTTTTAATCATTTTTAAAGATAGTTTTTCTTATACAATTGCAAACTTTTCTATTACCTAAAATACTTGAGGCTCTTATTTTAAAAGTTAAAATGTCTGTTGACTTTCATTGTGCATTGTTTCCTCACATTCTGTAATTCTGGATTGTGAACTCATCTGGGGCTTATATGTCAGAATCCTGAGAAAAGTGGGTTGAGAGGGTCTTCCTTCAAAAAGATTTTGTGTTCGCTTCTGGAAGTTGTTTCAAAATCAGGACAAATCTCTACATTAACTGTTCAGCTTTTCAACTGGGATATGAATGGGCAAATTCAAAATTCTTGTACGAGGTACAGATCAGGGCTTATGAATCAGGAGGGTAAACTCTTTCCCCATTTGAGCCCAAGGAGAGACAGATAACCTCTTGTGCAAGTAAGATTTTTCTCTAGTCCACCCCTTCCCTTTATGTATGGACTTCTGAAATTTCTGAATTTGTTTCAGCCCCAACTTTCTGCCTTGTGTGGCCCCAAGGCCTTGTCTCTCAACCCTCTATAGTCTATGACACCCAAGCTTCTGGGTAAACAAGATTAAAGCCACGGGGCAGCAGCAGCATCAACTCACACTGTATTTCTGGTTTTCAGTTCCCTCTCCCTACCTGGCACCCGGAAACTTCACTTATCTTCTTGCAAGCTGAGTTATGCATTTAAAAGAACGTTATCTGTTACCGTCCGTCATTTCTAGTTGTTTACTGTGGAATGGTTTCCACTTTAGCTAACCCACCACTATATTGCCAGAAAAGGGAGTCCCAACCTTACACACTTAATATAAACGTAACTTATACACTAGTTGAGAGGCATCAGAAGATGTCATGAAATTGCTGGTTTCCAGATCCAGGGGGCTCTGTAACACACCAGCAAACACAAGAGAACTGGCATGTGGTACAGTGTGTGGACTCTGGTTTAATAAAAAATTCATGTTGTTCCAGTTATAAAGTATATTACAAAAACAAAAAGGTATGATTTAGTGTGAAAAGTCTTGACAGACTTTGTTCTATCTGTCTACAAGTTCACAATTATGTTCCATTACCAATGCAGTTCAAAAATAAATGAAATTCTTGGGGCCGGCCTGGTGGCATAGCGGTTAAGTTTGCGTACTCTGCTTTGGCAGCCTGGGGTTCACTGGTTCGGATCCCAGGCATGGACATACACCCCGCTTCTCAAGCCATGCTGTGGCAGCATTCCACATATAAAATAGAGGAAGATGGGCACGGATGTTAGCTCAGGGCCAGTCTTCCTCAAAGTAAAACAGAAATTTAAAAAATTATTTTTATGTAGGAACATAACCCCTATATACCCCTGGGATTGTTCTGATGGGGATTAGATCTGTTGTCTTAATGATTTAATTTATTCACATACTTCAAAGTTCAATATCCACAGTTAATATAGATACAGACACACATTGTAATTAAGCATATCCTATAAAAATATACCACTCTAGAACATTAATATCCTTCTATTATTAGTTTTAAGAGAACAAGTTTTTCCTAATTCTCCAAATGGGTAGAATTTCACCTCGGTGTGAATGTCTGCCCACAGTGGCACTGGACTTCTTGCTGAAGGGTTTCCCACATCCGGAATATCCACAGGTTTTCATTCCTAGAGGTGTCGTGACTTCTTAAAGAGACCTCCTCCCACCTCACCCATACAGTTTCTCCCTGGTGTGAATTCGGTGATGTCTGATGAGGTTAGCCTTCTGGGAGAACGTCTTCCCACAGTCAGAGCACTCGTAGGGCTTCTTTCCCATGTGAGTTCTCTTGTGGATGATAAGGCATGAGTTCTGGGAGAAGGCTTTCCCACACTCACTGCACTCATAGGGTTTCTCCCCTGTGTGAGTCCTCTGGTGGAGAATGAGGTGTGACTTCTGGAAAAAGGCCTTCCCGCACTCGCTGCATGCGTAGGGCTTCTCTCCTGTGTGGATGCGGTAATGGATGATGAGGCACGACTTCCGGGAGAAAGATTTCCCGCATTCCTTGCAGCCGTAGGGCTTCTCTCCCGTGTGAGACCTATGATGTTCGATGAGACGTGACTTGTGCGAGAAGGTTTTCTCACACTCTGTACACCTATAGGGCTTCTCTCCAGCAAGAACCGTCTCCGGGACAGACAGGCTTGTCTTCTGAGAGAGCGTGTTACCACAACCACCGTTTCCACTGGGTCTCTCTTTGGTGTGATTTCCCCGTTCGTTGAGGCAAACTTCCTCCCTGAAGCCAGACCCCTGTTCGGTGCATCCATTGGATTTCTCGCCTCTGTGGACCCTCTGATGTGTAACGAGTTCTGATTTGTGGGAAAAGCCTTTTCCACACTCGGTACATTCGTGGGGTTTCTCACCATTGTCGGTTCCCTGATGGGCGTTAAGGGCTTGGTCATGGCTAAAAGCTTTTCTACAGTGGCTACATTCACGGGCATGCCCTCCAGAACGTGGCGTTTCCAGCTTAGAATAGAGAAATAAGGTCCCCTGTCCATCACACTCAAATCTCCTTCTTGCAAGGTACGCGCTAGGACTAACGTCTACGTTACATTTCAAACTTGTCCCACATGAGTCACATTGGTGGACCTGTTGTCTTGAAGGAACACCGTTTGTGTTCTGACACGTTTCTTTTTCAACCGGATGACATTCATGGTGCCCTTCTGTGGTTGACTTGTTCTTGTCTAGGAATGCAACTTGCCTCAAAAGCTTGTCTTGGTGTTCCTGTTGTCTATCTTCTTGGGTATCAACTTGCAAAACTTCTTCTAGGAAAAAAAAATAAGGACACAAACTTGTTAATCTTTTCAGGATCAGATCACAGATCTAAATTATTTCAGAAATGTTTGGAGGGAGGATTAAGTTTGAGGTTTCCAACCTAACTGTCCAGATTAAGTAACCATAATCCTAATCCTACTACAAACACTTTCTACTCCCTTGGCTTTTGTAAAAAAAAACAATGAGATGCTGGAAACAGGGATAAAACATTCACGATGACTGGAATTCGCTTTGCTATCAACAAGTCTGGCACAGTAAACTGGGAAGAAAGCAGAAACACACGCAAGGAAAAGTGAGTAAGAGAGAAAAACTGGAAGAGCAGTGGATTCAAGGCCCTGATGTGCTGAAGAACCAGCTCCCCAGGGGCAGGAAAACCCTGATGTGTGGCATTCACCAATTTCCATGGTGAAAACACCACCCCCCCCCCCCCACCAGGGCCAATTTCAAGCCACCAAGATGACGTCACTGAGCGCAGAGCTGGGAAGGGTCAGCCACAACCGGCTGTCACAGGCCAGCACCAGCTCTAGCATCCCTCGATGAGGGGGGCACATAATAAGGAGGTCCCATCAGGAGACAAGGATATTCGAGCAAACTATGAGCAAAGACTAAAGAAAGACTAGAGTTTCCAGGGGAACCTAGAGAGAAGGATGTTTCGGAAACATGAGCGAAGGACTCAGGCTGAAAGAAGTAAAACCGAATGTGAGCTCCCTCCGTTTATCCCAGGTTACAGATAGGCTCTTCCGTCGTCCGCACGTCCGTGTCCTTGCCACCTTGTGTTCCCCTTCCTTCTGCCTCCCGGATGAATTTTCTCGAAGCATCAAGTCCTTTCTTGTTAAAGGACTTATCTCAGGGCCGGAGGTCCATTCTGCAGCGATTTAGTCTCACATGGACCTACAAGATCTTTCTGATGTCCAGTGTAAGGACACAAGAATAAGTACCCTAGGCACAACGCTAGCCGTCCTTGCTCTGGCAGACTCCCTGTTGTATTCTGATTGCTGGGATGACCGTTTCCTTCAGTCGTGGTTCCCTGATACCAAATCTGGCTGACAACCAAGTCCTGTGTGCCCTTCCCATCGGTCTGACGGCCTTGGCTGCAGACCAGCCCCTCACTAAACCCGTATTAACGTCCCTCGGGCGTGTTGGTTTCCACGTCACTACGGAATCTACTTTGAGAATCTTAAATGTTGGGTTCTCCACCCTCTGCTTAGATCCCTATTTGCTTTTGTCTTCACTGATGTTTGAAACCACATGTGGTACGTGCTGTTTCTCCCTGGTACCCATACGCCAATCAAACCATGGAACCTGTTTGTCTACAGATGTGTAAGCCCCAGTGCTGAATTCCTAAGAGACAAAATCAACGCCTCCTGATCTTTCCTCATCAGATTTTCTGGGTTGGGACCCAGCCTGGGGGTGTTTTCCAAGTTTCTCAGGTGATTCTGGTGTGCACCCATGATTAATAACGACTGCCCTGAACAAACGCTTGATAAAGGACCGTTGTCCTGGAAAGAAGAGGGAGTTAGTCAGTGTCCACCATGTGCATCCCACAGAAATAAGGACGAACAAATTAAAGGTCTTCTCCCCATGGGATTACACTGAAGTGGGGGAAAAGCTTTAGTTATAACCTATTAGGCAAAATGGGACCATATTACATGGTTTTGAAAGAAGAGAAGTTTAAGGTCATATAAAAGGTAGCAAATCAGTGTTTGAGGCATTTCAGGGTAAAAGAAAGAAGAGAAAAGAAAAAAGGATGAAAAGAAAAATGAATCCCCCAAAATGACACAGTTATTTTAAAATAGGGCAAATCTACGAATTCCTGAAAGTATAAGAAAGTCTATTTCATAACCATGGGGAAAAGTGTAAGACGGAAGATTCTAGAGAAAGACTGAGCAAGCAAGGTCTTACATGGGGAGAGCAGGGTAGAACCAAAGGCTAAATAAGAATAGAATATGTCTTTCTCTAATAATCCAGGAAAGGAGAGTGATCATGCAGTGATGTGTGCAGGTGGCAGGAATCATGCGGGCATCTCAAGGTCTTGGGCCAAATGTCCACAGCTGCTTGCAAAGATCCCAGGCTTTTAAGAACAGTTGCCTGAAACAAGAAAACATCCAAGGTTCTGCTTTGTGACCTCCCGGAAACTGATGTCCACCGTCCCCCTGCAGGATGGTTCTCTCTCACCTGGAAAGCTCCATTCGAGGATCTCTTCGTCCTCCACCCATGCTTCTTGCCCCTGCTCCAACCTGGAGATCACAGCTGGTTTGCTGACTTGACACCCTGTTCGTGAGAAATAGTTACAGGATTTATGCTGAGCCGCCGGGGGGCCATCGAAGGAAGCAGAAGGTTGAGGCTGCACGAGGACCATGACACCTCAGCCAAAGAACAGATACTTCATTTGGGAGGGAAATTCACAAACAATCCGGGTGAGAGGAAAGCAGGACTCATTGACAACTGGAACCCCAGGCCAGACACTTTTAGCACTTAAGATGTTTTACGTGACTGAGAAAGGAAAGGAGCTCAGACACAATCGGGGACACGGGAAGCCTTCCTCACCCACTGAGACCAGGTGGCTATAATTCTCCAGCATGACATCCCGGTACAGGGTCCTCTGCGTGGGGTCCAGCTGCTGCCATTCTTTACGAGTGAAGCCCACGGCCACGTCTCTGAATGACAAGGACCCCTGGAACAGCACATTCCTGATTAATCTGGAGCGCTCGGCACAGAGTATTACAGCAAAGATGGATCTTAGCACCTTCAGAGGTGAGCTTCCCCCCATGTGAAGTTATATGGGAAGCTTAGCATACCCCTAACTTTGTGCCACATTTTGTGGGAGAGAGAAAAAAAAGATCATTAGAGAAGATCTCAGTTTTGGATCTCCATTCATTCATTCATTCATTCAGTGAGAAAGCATCTACTGAAGACCCAGTATGTTACTGGCATTCTGCTTGGTGCTTGGGGTCAAAAGCTGAATGCATGCAACACTGCTCCTGTTCTAAAGGTGTTCACAGCCTGGTGGAGTGAGATGAACATGAAAGATTTCTATATCGTAAGATTACCCTGAAGACTGTGACAGAAGTAAATTTAAGTCAGAACGGACACAAAGAAGACAGCAGGCAAATTCAACGTGCTGACGTCTAGTTAAGCTTCACCGGAGGTCTGGTTTGAGCAGAGTCACGAAAGATGAACAGTGTGTTCTGATGTCAGAACGGTATTCCTATCAAGAGGCACAGCATGAGAAAAGGCTAAGAGTCACAGGAAAATCTGGTGGGAAGTGCAAACAGTTGGGAACGACAATATAGAGTATAAGGGGTGTGTGTGTGTGAGAGAGAGAATTTAATTTATGTAGAATATTGTAATACTCTAATGTTGGTGTGTAAATCATTTTTAACACAAGTATAGAAATTAAAAGGCAAAAGTCTAAGAACAACCATATTCACAGATTTGTTAATGAAACACAATGTAAAAGGAAGTAAAACCTGCCATAAATAATAAAGCGTGTGTGGGCCGAAGTAAAGTGTAGTTTCTGTATGTGATTCAAGTTAAGTTGTTATCAGGTTAAAATGCTGTTCTAGGGGCTGGCCCCGTGGCCGAGTGGTTAGGTTCGCGCGCTCTGCCGCAGGCGGCCCAGTGTTTCGTTGGTTCGAATCCTGGGCACAGACATGGTACTGCTCATCAAACCACGGCTGAGGCAGCGTCCCATATGCCACAACTAGAAGGACCCACAATGAAGAATATACAACTGTGTACTGGGGGGCTTTGGGGAGAAAAAGGAAAAAAATAAAATCTTAAAAAAAAAAAAATGCTGTTCTAACTATAAAATATTCAGTGTGAGCCTCCTGGGAACCACGAAAAGCAATCTATAGGAGATACACAAAAATCAAGAGAAAAGAATCAAAGTATATCACTACAAAAAAATCCTCAAACCACAATAAAGAAAACAGAGAGGAACAAGAGAACGACAAAACAGAAAACAATCAACAAAACGGCAATAGTAAGTCCTCACCTGTCGGTAATTACTTTAAGTATAAATGAACTAAATTCCCCAAATTAAAACAAATAGTGTCGCCCAACGGATAACAAACCAAGATGCATCTACATGCTGTCTGTAAGAGACTCACTTTAGACTCAGGGACATATACTGGGTGAAACTGAAGGGGTGGAGAAAGATATCCCGTGCAGATGGGAATCAACAGAGAACTGGTCTGGCTATTCTTGCATTAGAAGAAGCAGACAGTCAAAAACTGTCACGAGATGGGGCCAGCCCAGTGGCGCAGTGGTTAAGTTCACACGTTCCACTTTGGCAGCCCAGGGTTCACCGGTTTGGATCCCAGGTGAGGACATGGCACCACTCGTCAAGCCATGCTGTGGCAGGCGTCCCCACATATAAAGGAGAGGAAGATGGGCACGGATTAGCTCAGGGCCAGTCTTCCTCAGCAAAAAAAGAGGAGGATTGGTGGCAGATGTTAGCTCAGGGCTAATCTTCCTCAAAAAAAAAAAAAACTGTCACAAGAGATAAAGAAGGTCATTATATAATTATTAAAGGATCCATTCAACTGGAACATATAGGGATTATAAATATATATGCACCCATCAAAGCACCTAAATGTATAATGCAAACATTGACAGATCAGAAGAGAGAAATAGATAGCAATACAATAATAGGAGGAGACTTAAATACCCCACTTTCAAGAGTGGATAGATCATCCAGACAGAAAATCAATAAGGAAACAGCAGAAGTGAACACCACTACAGACCAAATAGCCCTAAAAGATATATACAGAACATCCCACCTAACAGCAGCATAATACTCATTCTAGAACATTTTCCAGGATGGATCATACGCTAGGTCACAAAACAAGTCTTAACAAATTTACGAAGACTGAAATCATTCCAAGTATCTTTTCTAATCACAATGGAACAAAACTAGAAATGAATGATAGAAAGAAAATAGGAAAATTCAAAAGTACGTGGACATTAAACAACACACTCTTTTTATTCATTTATCTATTTTTTTGGTGAGGGAGATTGGCCCTGAGCCAACATCTGTTGCCAACCTTCCTCTTTTTGCTTGAGGAAGATTGGCCCTGAGCTAACATCTGTGCCCATCTTTGCTCTATTTTGTATGTGGGGTGCCGCCACAGCATGGCTTGATGAGTGGTGTAGGTCCACACCCAGGATCTGAACCTGCAAACCCAGGCCACCAAAGCAGAATGTGCCAAACTCAACCACTACACCACCAGGCTGGCCCCAAACAACTCACTCTTAAACACCACTGGATCAGAGAAGAAATCAGGGGCCGGTCCTGTGGCGTAGTGGTTAAGTTTGCACACTTCAGCAGCCCAGCATTCGCCAGTTCTGGGCCCAGGCAGGGACATACGCACCACTTATCAAGCCATGCTGTGGCAGGCATCCCACATATAAAATAGAGGAAAACAGGCACAGATGTTAGCAGGGCCAGTCTTCCTCAGCAAAAAGAAGAGGACTGGTGGCAGATGTTAGCTCAGGGCTGATCTTCCTCAAAAAAAAAAAAAAGTAGTCAAAAACGTAATTAGAAAATATTTCAAGACAAACAAATGCAAAAGCACAACAGACCAAAACTTCTGAGATGTAGCAAAAGCAGTGCTAAGAGGGAAGTTTATAACAATAAACACCTACATGAAAAAAGAAGATCTCAAACAAACAACCTAACGTTGCACCTTGAGAAAAAGAACAAACTAGGCTCCAAATTAGAAAGGAAATAATAAAGATTACAGCCGAAAGAAATAGAGAATAGAAAAATAATAGAAAAGATTCAATAAAATTAAGAGTTGGTTTTTTGAAAAGATAAACAAAATTGACAAAATCCTAGCTAGACTAAAAAAGACGGAGGGAGAGAAGACTGGAATAAATAAAATCAGAAATCAGAGAGGAAACATTACAACTGATGCCCCAGAAATAAAAAGGATCATAAGGGACTATTATGAACAACTACACACCAACAAATTGGACCGGCTAGAAGAAATGGGTACATTTCTAAAAACACATAACCGACCAATACTGAATCAAGAAGAAATAGAAAGCCTGAACAGGCCAGTAACAAACAGAGAATGAAGTAGTAACCAAAAGACTCCCAACAAAGAAAAGCCCAGGACCTTCACGGGTGAATTCTACTGAACATTTAAAGGAGAATTAATACCAATCCTTCTTAAACTCTTCCAAAAAGTAAAAGAGGGAACACTTCCAGACTCATTCTGTGAGGCCAGCATCACCTTGATACCAAAAACAAAGACACTACAAGAAAAGAAAACTGCTGGCCAATCTCCCCAATAAACACTGGTGTAAAAATCCTCAACCAAATAGAAGCATATCAAACTCAACAGCACATTCAAAGAATCAAACACCACGACGAACTAGGATTTGTCCCTGGGACGCAGGGATGGTTCAACATTTGGAAATTAATCAATGTGATACACCACATTAACAGAATGAAGGATAAAAATCACATGATCATCTCAATAGACGCACAAAAAGCATTTGGCGAAATTCAGCACCCTTTCGTGAAAAAACTTCCCAACAAATTAGGCACAGAAGGAACTTACCTCAACACAATAAAGGCCATTTATGAAAAGCCCACAGCTGACATCATACTCAATGGTGAAAAGCTGAAAGCTTTCCCTCTATGATCAGGAACAAGGCAAGGGTGCCCACTCTTGCCTCTCCTATTCAATACAGTACCGGAAGTCCAGCCAGAGGAATTAGGCAAGAACCAAATAAAAGACATCCAAACCAGAAAGGAAGAAGTAAACGTGTCTCTGTAGATGACATGATCTTACTGAGTGCAAGATCTCCAAGAGACACCTGCATTTCCATGGTCGTAGCAGCATTATTCACAACAGCCAAGATACGGAAACAACCCAAGTGTCCACCAACGGATGCATGGATAAAGAAAATGCGGTCCATACTCTCAATAGAATATTATGCAGCCATGAGAAAGGAGGCAATCCCATCATCTGTGACAATATAAAGAGATCTGGAGGACATTATACTAAATGGAGTAAGCCAGACGCAGAAAGACAAATACTGCAGGATCCCACCTCTACAGGGAACCTACAATAGTCAAAGTCACACAACTAGCGAGTAGCATGGTGGTTACCAGGAGCGGGAGGAGCGGGCAAACGGGAGGTGTTGGGCAGAGGGGTCAGTCTCGGTTATGGACGATGGGTAAGTTCTGGAGATCAACTGCCTACAGTTAACACTAGTGTATTACATACTTAAAAGTTTGCTCAGAGGGTAGATCTTCTGTTACACGCTCTTACCACAAAAGAAATAAAAAGTATTGAAAAAGGCGGGGCAGGAAGAAACTTGGAGGTGACGGGTAAGTTTATGGCCTTGATTGTGCAATGATTTCATGGGTGTACGCTTATCTCTAAAGTCATCAAGCTGGATACACTAAATATGAACAGATTTTTGCATGCCAATCATACCTCAATAAAGTGGCATAAAAAAACAGAATTTTCTAGTAGTCACATTTTTTAAAGTAAAAAAAGAAATTAGTTAATTTTAATAATACCTCTTATTTAACCTAATATATCCAAAATATTATGTCAACATATAATCAGTATTTTAAAATCACCGATATATTTTTGATTCTTTTTTCATACCATGTCTTCAAAACCTAGGGTGTATTCTCCACTTACAGTACATCTCAATTCAGAAACTATATTTTCAATTTCCCTTTAGTGAAATATAGTCCTATCAAAACAAAAAAGTTGTGTTTAATGGGAAAATATTTGACTTTGATTCAGTTTTAAATTTTAAATGTAAATTAAAAATTCAGGCCCACAGTTACGCTAACCGCACTTCGGGGGCTCGGTCCCCACCTGTGGCTAGCGGGTGGCCAAGGCAGGTCTGGATCACATCCTCACCACTGGACTCCCAGGCTGGGGATATGGAACCGGCAGACAAACCACAGTTCAGTTCAGTCCCTAGGGGCCCAGTTCTGTGTCTGTCTGTCTGAATTCAGGTCCCAGCTCCATCCCCTAATAGACATGAGAACTCAGCCAACCTGCTTAATACCCCCAGCCTCCATTTGTTCATCTGTAAAATGGAGGAATGGTTAACGATAACATCTGTCTCACAGGTTTATTCACGAAATAACATATCAAGAACAGAGACCGGCACATAAGTGTTGGACAGATGGAGTTTTACAACTTTTATTGTCATTATCTTTATGGCAGGCAGCCCTGACAAGGAGAGGTACCCACTGAGAGTAGGTTTCCTACAAAATAACAGCTTCCCCCAAAAGACACCACATCTGGCCGGCTTCGCATCACGGGCGCGTCTGACAGCCTCGCGTCACAGTTGGCTCTCTCCTCTGAGAACGCTGTGGAGTCGCCAATTTGTGTTCAACCCCTCCTACCGGTCCTGTCCCAGATGTTTCTGGTATTAACCACCGAGAGAGTCCTAACTTTCCTAAGCACAGACACATCGGTCAAGACAGGGTCCTGAGCTAGAAACGAAGACCCTGTGGACGCTTTTCTTCCTGGAGTGGACAGCTGTAACGTCTGCCCACAAGGCCTCATCTTCCTCTGGGACTAATGTCCCCACCCCCCGCCCCAAGCACGCGGTGCTCCCAGGAGCTCCCCAGCACAGACCCAGCCCCTCAGCCTAAACCTGAGCTAAGCTGGACCACTGCAAACCTTCCCCAAAGATCCTGCAGACCGCCTCCATGAAAGGAGGCTTGGTCCCTTTCCACGGCAAACTCGAAAATGTGAGGCATGGGAGCCGGTGGCCATTCCATTTCTGGCCACATGGATGAAGTCAGTATGAGAGAAGGAAGTCACAGAAACAGAGACAAGGGACAAGAAAGACTCCTGGGGATAGCTGGGTCCAGCTGCACACCTGCTCTTCCCACAGTTCGGGGTGCTGGCCTCGATTCTGTCTGTCCTAAGCCAGTCCTAGCTGGGTTTCCGGCTCTTATAACGTCAAGGGTTCTGACCAGTGCACTTGACATTCATGCATCCCGAGAGTCCAGGGTAAAGAGAAAAGCCTTTAGGAGCAGAGAAATGCGAGAACGCAGACAGGCTGATGGCAAACGAGGATGCTACTGATGTCTGAAGAAAAGCAACGATGAGTGAGCGAGCAAGGACCCAAAGGAGGCCAAGTGCACATGGGCGAGGTCTAAGTCCCGAAAAGAGAGGGAGGCCGCCTCCCCAGACTCGAGGAGAAAAGGCCAGGAGAGCTCAGCCCATCTTCCCTCCCCGGCCCTGTCAAAGACCAAAACTTGGAGCTGTTCGCTCTCCATCTGTGTCCAAAATTATTATGAAAACTAAACTTGAAGAACACGCTTTGCATCCATCCCGCTAGATAATGCCGTGTTTATCTAGGTCGCTTTGAGCCATAACAAGGCTGATTATGCAGACCTGAGTATTCTGATTCCCTAAGCAACTGTAATCACAGATTCCTGCATTGGCATAAGATCATCTGTTTACACTGAGGAAAAGGTCACATGAGATTTGCTGTCGTGCTTATTTCCATGTTGCTACTATTAAGGAACCCGCCTGCGACATCGCACGTATGAAGACCCAGCACATAACTTTCTGAATACCTGAAAAAGCTTTTATTTCCCTTGAGAAGTTGACACACTTGTCCCAAACAGACGACACAAGTCATATATTGGACGGAATCCATCTTCTGAGAGTACCAGAAATGTCAAACATAAATATATGGGGGCAGCTAGTAACTCCAGCAGCCTCTGGAACACGTCCACCCCGCCTCTCCCGTGGCCTTGCTCTTCCATCCTCTTTCCATCTTCACTGATCCTGATTTCCGCCTGCATCTGGTTGTATTGGATGCATTCTTGTAAGCATCCTGAAATCTTTGGTAAAACAAAGCCCAGTATAAAGGAATCCCACACTCACCTGGCCCATGATCCTTGCCGGCTGGTCTGGGAAGAGGAAACACCTGTGGGGGCAGAGATTGGGGTGGGGGAGGAGAGGACGTGAGAGGCCAAGCTTGCCTTCAGCCTCAGAGCCAACTGCTGGAACCCCCCAGGTGCAGACGGAGAGGCTCCCCCCAGGACCCCTTTGTCAAAGCGAAGCCCTCACCTCGAAATGTGATGGGGACACAATCTTATGAGGCTTGAACTGGATTTTTTTTTCCTACTTAATGAATATATGTATCTGCGTCTCAGTGATCAATATGCAATTTACTACCCTCCCCTCACCATTACTGGTTCTATTAATAAATTAATAGAAATTTATTGTAAAGAAACAGTCATGAGTTCAAAGATTTAGCTGCCAATGTATTTATTCAATTTGGTGAAACTCTGAAAAAAACAGAAATAACTAAATATCCAACTACAGAGGACTAGTTGAATAAGTCTACTGCATACAAAGGGAAATAAACATTATGTAGCTATCAAAAACAAAATCATAGAGGGGCCGGCCCGGTGGTGCAGCGGTTAAGCGCACACGTTCCACTTCAGCGGCCCGGGGTTCGCCAGTTGGGATCCCGGGTGAGGACATGGCACCACTTGGCAAGCCATGCTGTGGTAGGTGTCCCACATACAAAAGTAGAGGAAGATGGGCACGGATGTGAGCTCAGGGCCAGCCTTCCTCAGCAAAAAGAGGACCATTGGTGGTAGATGTTAGCTCAGGGCCAATTTCCTCCAAAAAAAAAAAAAAAATCATAGAAAACTATTTATTGGTAGCATCCTGATAATTGAAAAAGGTGGTTGAAAACCATTTGCTCCAACACACACACATGCACACACTCTCACTCACACACTCATACAGAATAATCTCTGAAATGATGTAAGACAAACGCTAGTAGTGATTAGCTTTGGGTAGTTGGATGATGACCATTTTTAAATTTTTTTCTTTGTACTTAGATACGTTTTCTAAGCTTTTCCATGACATTTACATATGAAATTCCTTAAAAGTTATTTTTAAAATATCTGTAGCCTACTAATGTTCTAACCCAAAGCGTCTATCACCAGTCCTGCCCCTGGTGTGGAGGAGGATAGAAAAATGGGTTCTTGAGGGCACTCCATTAAATGGAGCTCAGCTAAGGCCACTGGGGGCTATGAACCTGGGGCGCTCACTTCTCCCCAGGGATCTTGCTAAGTAAGCTTTGTTTATTTCTCCTCTGCAAGTCGCAGTTTGTCAGTGATAACTTTTATTATCACACAGCTAAACTGCGCTGCTCTCTGCCCAGGAAGCGGTCTTGGTCTGGCTCTGCCACTTACCAAACATGGGACAAGATCTGGTGACTTCTCCTGAGCCCTCCTCCTCCTTTCCTCATTTTCCCAGGGAACAGGAACACGAAGGTTCAGGAGCAAATTTACTGTGGCCGGAAGCATCAACGGGACCCCACACCTATCTCTCTCCTGAATAGACACGAGGTCGGTCTTAGGTACGTTCCTACTCAGGACAGAGACACACTGGAGTTTGATCCAAGAAGTCTGCAGAGACACTAAAACTCTAGAATTACCGAAAACTCAGTAAAGAATTCTGAGGGAGGTTTTAAAAAAAGTGGAGGCTACGGAAGTGCTTAAAAATAAGAGATTGGTTAATCAATTATGATACAATTAAAGCATGTCAAGCTATGAATCAACTTAAAATATTACAGAAGAAATATCTGACGTGGAAAGATCTTCCAGCAACACCAGTAAGTGGAAAACACAGGGTACATAAGCATATGATTCACAGATAGGTAACAGGAGGATGGCTGGGATTTTCCCAGGTGCCTTAGAGTTTTAGCTAAATCCCAAATGCCCCAGATTCTAAGGAGGAGCGGCTCGACACATCCTAACAGACTCCTTTCTCTGGGAGAGGGAAAGAGCTGAGGGAGAGCTGTCTATTGCGGGAGCATTCTATGGGATTTTCCTCCCCTCCCCACTGGGGACTGCTGCCTCCCAAGCCGGAAGAGAGGGCTGCACAAGGACTGTTCATGGAGACTGGAGGGAGCCTGACAAAAGGGGAGAACTCACCTCGCGCCCCAGGGTGGACATGTGCCCAGCTGCAGAAACTCTTAGGCACATGGTAGTTCACCAGAAGGGAGCACGAGAGAGCTCCTGGGAAAGTTTAGGGCGTGCCGGAACCCACAAACAGGAGCCAGCTGAAGAATTGGCTAGTTAGAGGCTGGCTAAGGCCACCCATGGTGGCCAGGTTGGGGGGGGGGGGCGGGGGTTACAAGCGGGAACCACCTGCAGAGCCTGCATTTGCTGGAACAAGGATGCAGGAGTTCCCAGGTGCCAAGAGGATGGCTGTGAACTCAGCGGACTTGACCTTTACTGCAAGGATGCTGTGCAAGCAGGCTGCCTGCAGGGCGAGGACAGCTGGCCCTGAGAGGCAGGACCACTGGGCCAGGAGCTGGGGGTCAGCACAGACGTCTGCTACAGAGCCCCTGCTGGCGTCCTAGGCTGTTCGCCCCACGTAGAGCCATCCTGCGGCCTCCTGCATAATGGAGGGCAGCCAGGATTAGGCAGGTGAGAGCGACAGATAGCACCAAGAAAGGAAAAATTGGTGTTACTTTCCCTCTGTCTCCCCCTCCTCATATAGAGCCTGACCCTGGAGGAGAAAGAAGAAATCCAGTGGGTTGAAGGAGAAGTTAAGGAGGAGCAGAGACAGAACAGACCACAGGCCCTTCATGTGGGGAGGTCCCAGCCTAGGGTTCCCCTGGCAGGAGGCAGAAGCTTGAAACTGGCCGTGAGAGTCAAAGGTCCCTTAGACTGAGGCCACGTGAGAGAGACCACTCTTTACGACAGCCTGAAGGACTGGGCAGCCGTGGGGCTTCCCCGAGACCCCCTCCTGGAGGGGAAGTGCTATGGGTTGAATTGTGTTCCCCAAAGAGATCTATTGGGGTCATAGCCCCCAGGACCTCAGAATGTGACCTGACTTAGAAACAGGGACTTTGCAGCGGATCAAGTTAAAATGAGGTCATTAGGGTGGGCCCTAATCCAGTATGATTGGATTGGCGTCCTTATAAAAAGGGGAAATTTGGACACAGAGACACACACACAGGGAGAACGTCAGGTGAAGAGGAAGGCAGAGGTGGGGGTGATGCAGCAGAAACTAAGGGACCCCAAAGATGGCGAGCAAAGCTCCAGGAGTTAGTGGAGAGGACTGGACCAGAATCCCTCACCGCCCTCAGAGGGACCCAGCCCTGCCGACACCTTGATCTGAGGCTTCTGGCTTCCAGAACTGAGAGAGAGGATGTTTCTGTTGCTGTCTGTGGTGCTTTGGCGGCCCCAGGAGACTAACATGGGGAGGAGGAGGCAAGAGGGTGGATCAAAAACAGCGGTCAGAGACCCTTCACCCAGCTCCTGTTTGCACAGGAAAAATTCCTTAGGAAACCATGAAGTGTTAACAATCGTTACCCTTGCACGGTAGGGTTTGTTTGTCTGTTTCTACATAGTAGCATTTTCTAAGTTCTTAAGCAATAAACATGTACTCGTTCAATCTTTACATAGTTCATAGAAATATGCATATATCATCTCACTGGGTTTTCTCTCCACCCATCAGAGTCCTGCCCCTGGAAGTCCGTGAGAAGGTCTGAAGCGAGGAGGAGGGAAGGGTGCACACAGGAGGGAGCCCCCTGGGGACAGGCGCCTGGGGCTGCAGCCCGCTCAGCCTCCACAAAGCTGGGTGACTCTGAGCATCTCTCATGCCCATTTTCCTTCATCTTTAACATGAGAAGGAAAAATGAAATTCTCTTAGGTTAAGAAAGCGACTTCCATGCCTTGACAAAACTAGAAGGGGGTGACACATCCCCAGAAGTCGGATATGGGGGCGACACTGGGATGGGATGATCTAGCCAGCCAGACAGGAGAGATGAGAGCAAAGGAGTATGAACATAGAGAAATCGGTGGTCGGGGGTCATCCTCTGAGAGTCACGGGGATCCCTTCATGCTTCTCCCCCCATCTCCTCCCAGCACACCTTCCCCTAAACCAAATCCTAGACGACCTGCCCCCCCAAAAATGACATCACCCAAATTCCCTCTGTCAGCAAGCGGGGCTGGGTGTGTTAGGGACATTTTTCTGGGGGCCGCCCATATTGTGAGCCTCCAACGTCAGCCCTACGCTATGGGGAGGTCTCAGAGACGGACCCCTCTTTCCAGAGTAGATTGATGCTCCCCGGGTCGCCGTCTTTACAAGGACCATTTCTGGGATGCCTGGAGCTTGAGGATCGGGGCCAGTTCAGCAGGCAAAGCTCTGCTCTCCTGCTGAGAACTTACCAGCAGCTGGAGGCTCCCAGACTCAAGGGTAGGAACGAGCCGGACTACGTGGACAGGACTGAGCCGCCTTAGTTCCAGGCTGATTCTAAGCCTTGGCAAAGACACTAAGAAAACCTGCAAACAAACAGACGACATGGTGAGACGCACGTGAAAACATCAGCAGGACCCCTGACTCTGAGTCAGAAGCCGACCGGGCGCAGAAGGGGACGTCGGAAAGAGTGGAAACCCAAGAAGGAGCCGTGCCCCATTTCTGGCTTGGAAAACGGACATGCCAGTTGCTGGGAGAGGACCTCAGCTGACAGCCAGCAAGGAATCAGGGACCTCAGGCCTCAACCGGTCAGAAACTAACTTCTCCTGACCCTGGCAGGAGCCTGGAGCAGACTGCCCCACAGATCCTTGCGGCAGAGGTCAGCCTGGCCACCGCCTTGATTCCGGCCTCCAGAGGCCTGAGCAGAGCCCAGCCACGCCCACCTGGATGTCAGCCTGTGCAACTGTGAGCTAATAATCAGTGATGCTTTAAATCACTAAATGTGTGGTTACTTGTCACCCAGAGATAGAGAACTAACCCAGATCCCCACCAAGCGCTCTCAGGAATGACTAGGGCTGAGGGGGAGACCACAGAGACCCCCCTGGGTACGAAGTTTGGAAAGAGGAGACTGGCTGCCATTGTGGGAAACATGTAAAGCCCCATCCGTCCAGAAATTTCTCTCCTGAGAACAAAAGCCTTGTGCTACTGGGGGAAGGACAGCAAACCCCGTGGCTCCCCGAGCACAGGCAAGCCCTAGGGCATCTGGCAGGGAAAAGGGGAAACCCTCTCCTATGGAGTGGCACGTGGCCTCGGCTGACTTGGACAGCCTCCTACCACTGGGCTGGGCAGCATCCCGGACAAGGCCCCCGGCCCAACTGAGGGACCCAGGGCTCTCCTGAGACCAAGAAAGAAAGAGCAGCCGTGCCCCTCCGCCACCGGGCTGGCCAGCACTGAGGAGCGAACAGGAGGAGAGAGCCGAAGAAGGGAGGCTGCCAGGCGCTCCAACAGGAAGCAGCCACTCTAAGCACAGAGCCAGGCAGAGAACTGCAAAGCCGGTGGCCTCATGGTAACCATAGAGACAACAAATGCCAGCCAGGCGCAACTCCCGACCAGTCCAGTCGCATCGCAACCAACCTCCTGGCCTCCCAGCTCCACACACATTAAGAGCCGGAGTCTCTGCTCTCCTACAGACGATGTCCAGCATTCATTAAAAAAAACAGACATGCAAAAAGCAAGAAACCCATTGCAAAGAGACAAAGCAAGGACCAGAAGCCAACCCAATCTCAGGTCTGTGCGCACCAACAAATGTACGTGAGGCATATGCATCTCAGACGCTCATAAAACAAACATTGATGACACGATTTGAAACTGATAAATCCTCTATTACAGTAAAAAGATTTTAGTATACGCTTTCAGAAACGAAGATCTAAGCTACCAAAAAAAACAGTAAGGATATACAACAATTGAATAACAATTTAAAAGCTTGATCTATTGGGATCAGACAGAGGAATGTACTTGATAATCAGAGAATACACATTCCTTTTAAGCAAATCTGTGATGGCTGTAAAAATTGACAAGCTAAAAAATAAACCTCAAAAAATATTTTTAAAAATTGCTATTGTATTGATGTCACTCTCTAAACCAAAAAGCAGTAAAACTAGAAAATAATAAAAAGAATGCAAAAGTATTTATAATGACTATGAAATACATTACATATCAAAATTGGTGGATATTTACAAAGGAAAACTGAAGTCCTAAAATATGCATTAACTGAAAACTGAAAATTAATGACCTTCAACACAGGAGGCTAACACAGAAAAAAAGAGTAAACCCAAAGACATAAAAGAAAAGAAAGAAGTGTGAGCAGAGATTTAAAAAGAAGAAATCAAAGAAATAATCAAGCAGGTGAAAAAAAAATCCTGCCACAAACGTATGACTTCAATCTAATCACGAGGAAACACTACATAAACCTAAACTGAGGACCATTCTACAAAATAACTGGCCTATAGTCTTCAAAAATGTCAAGAGACAATGAAAGATTGGAGATTGTCACAGAGTAAAGGGGACTAAAGAGACATAAAAAAAAGCAGTGTGTGAGCTGAGATTTCCTTTAGCTAGAAAGGGTATTATTCAGATGACTAGCAAAATCTGAGTAAGATCTGTGGGTTAGACAATGGTATTGTACCAATGCTAATTTCCTGAGTTTGATCATTATATGGGGGTTGTGCGACAGAATGTCCTCATTTTGGGGGAAATGCACACTGAAGTATTTGTACACGCACATATGTATGGAGGAGCGAGGAAAAGAAAGATAAAGCAAATTGTTATATAAATGAGCCAAAGATGGCCTCTATAGAGTGGCCCCTAGGTTATTTCTTTCTTCACAGCGGGCTGAGACCCTTAGTTCAAAAGACCAGCAACACCAAATTCAAATGTCAACACACGCAATTGTCTTAAACAGAGCCCAAACATAAGGAGAGTTTTAGTCATTTAGAACTTGCCTGCTTTGCCTAGCCCGTGAAACCGGACCCAACATCTGGGAGCCACAGATAAAATAAAGCACACGGCTATAAAGACCCCAAGCGCTGATCCAGATACCCAGGATTTCCTGGTCCTCCTCCCTTCTGGGAAGTGGTCCCTGGGTCCCAGCCTTGGGATGGTATCATGCTGCGAGGGACCCCTCTCCCCCAATGCACATTCATAAATAAAGCTTCCATGTGCTCCTGCCATCTCATGGTTACACCTTTTTCCTTCACTGGCCCTGAAACCCCTCAGACTCCCTTTTCAATTGTGGTAAAATGTTAATATTTGGGGAATTTAAATGGAAGGTATTTAGGAATTCTTTGTACTATTCTATCTACCATTGCAACTTTTCTTTAAGTCTGAAATTGTGCCCCAAGAAAAATTAAAAAGAGAAAACTAAAATCAGTTCCTGGAAAGGATTTATTAAAACCAATGAAACAACTGATCTGTATTTAAAACTAATAAAATAGACTAACCTCAGGCATGATTGATCAAGAAAACAAGAAAGCAAAAATAAACAATTTTTAGGCATGAACAAGGAGACAATTCCAGATATAGTAGAGTTTTAATGAGACTACTATAATTTAATGCCATAAGTTTGAATTAAATTGGACAACTTTCTAGAAGAATACGTTACTGAAACTGACAAAGCAACAAAAAACCGAATAAACCACTAAACATTAAATGAAATGGATCCATACTCAAAAACATATCCATTAAAGAAACACCAGCCCCAACCAAATTCCATTCAAGATTTTCGCAATGTGCATAAGCCAAAATGGATTTGTATCCAGAATATATGAAAGAAAAATACTAAAAATAAATAAGAAAAAGACAATCCAAAAGGAATGTAGGCAAAGGTAACGAACACACAAAATAATCTTAGGTACTGTTTATGGCTACATTCACATCTAGTAAGTAAAAAACATGGGAGGATACACAGCAATTCCCGGAGCTGTTACCCCTGAGCGAGAGGAAGGAAAATGGAATACGGAGGGAGCAACATTTGCTCAATCTGGAGGATGAGTACAAAAGTTTTTTTACTTTGCTATGCATCTGAGATATTTCCTAATATTCCTAATTAACAATCTTAAGAAAGAGTTATGGATTGTAGCAGGGAAAACCTCCTTTATTAAGACCCAAGTTCAAGTCATAATGGAAAAAAATGGATACATTCGGCTTTACCAAGATTTAAAATTATACTACCGATTTCACTGCCCCCGCCCCAGCTCAGGTCTGTCCCATTTAGATGAAAAAGCCTCCAAGAAAGGCAGATCCTCCTCCATCTCTGCACCACTTCCCACCTTCACTCACCCAGGCAGGGCGCTGCCACGTCTCCACAAACCCGAGATACAGCCCCTTCTCACTTCTCTCATTATCTCAGTTCAGCCCCCACCAACTCTCCTCACTGCTGATAAACTATTAAGGACAAAAGACAAACATAACCAAACATGCCACTGTCTTGCTTAAAACGCTTCAGGCACTGACAGGACCCAGTCCACACCCCCTAACCTGGCTTGATCTGCTCCCTGAACCACCTCCAGCCTCACCTCCAGGAGGCTCCTCCCAGGCGCCAAATCCAGCAGTACCCACGCGTCCTATGCCTCTGACCTTTCCATATGTTGTTCTCTCCTCCCGGAATACCCTTTTGCCCCCTTGCACCTGCGCAAGACCTTATTTTTCTTAAGTCTCACCTTGAGTCACGCCTCCCCCAGTAGAACTGACCTCCCGCCCTGGGGGTCCATTCATCCACTAGGGACAACTATCAGGGGACCCTTATCTGTTCACATGACCGACATCTCCATAGGACTCCAGCCAAGGATGGAACCCGGTGCTTCCCCAGGGCCTGACCCAGACACTCAAGAAAGGTTTGTCGGATGAAGACAAACACTGTGGATCCCTGACATAACCATCATTGCACATCCTTCCTCGGGGGCCCCCACAGCTCAGAGCCTACCGTTGGCCGTGATGTGGGGTCCGCAGGAGTGAAGGAGGGTCGGAGAGAAGGGGGGCTTTTCCTCAGCAGTCCTTCCTCGCCCACAGGAGGCTCAGACGCCTGAGTGAAGTTCAGGGACCTGGATGCGCAGAGAAGCTCCAGGTCAAGCGATGGGAGCAAATCGACTATTGGGAGAGAGGGGTGACCATTCGGGGGTGAGCTAGCCCCCAGCTCACTGGGGCCAAGGCTGTCACTGGGTCCCCTGCACTAGCCCCCTGTGGATGGTGGGCTCCGAAGAGGCTGAGCTGCAGGAGGACAGAGGAGCAGTGAAACCCCGCTTGCCCGCACCCCCCGCCCACCCCGAAACCAGACAGGAACCCCGACCCTCCGCAGCAGACGTCAGACGGAGCCGCCCACCCGGACCCTGGCGCCGAGCGCCCGCCTGGCTCTGCGGCCGTGGACTCCACCACACGTGCCCTCTCCACAGCTGGGCGCGGAGGGAACCACCGACCCGAGGGGCAGCGGGTGACCTCAGAACCGACCAGGTCCGAGGTGGAGGCCACGGCGAGTCCAGCCTGGGGTCCGGAAGTGCGCAGATCACACTCGGAGACCTCCCAACACCGCGTAGGCGCCCCTGGACTGGGGCCGAACTACAACTCCCGGGGGCCTCCGCGGCGGGGTGCTTCCGGTTGGCTGCTGACGCGTTTCCGGCCACGGGGCGGCTGCGCTGGCTAGCGTGGGCGGGCGGGCGTGGCGCCGGGGACTGGCTGGGAGAGGAGTCTCGTGGCAGTCCCAGTAGACGGGCGGACTGTCAGGGAAGGCGCTGTATTGCACGTTGTTGCCACGGCAGCAGAGGCCTTGGCAGCTTCCCACCCGATCTGATCTGCTCCCTTCCCAGCCCTGCACCATCTGTAGGGACGGATTACGGCTGCCCCAGGCTTGGAAGTCTAGCTTGGGCCTGGCCTTAGGTTCATCCCAGAAGATCTACTGCCCGAGAGGCTCCCCGTCGAGCACTTAATTTTTTTAAAAAGGCCGATCTTTCAGTCCTCAGGACAATCCCCGAAATAGGTATCTTTATCCCCAGTTAGCAGATGAGGAATCAGAGGCAGCCTTTCTCAGTATTTTTACTCTGGAGGAACCCTTGAAATAATTCTCAGGTCTCAGGGAACCCCTGCATAAATATTCTATCAGCAGCTCATGATAGAATAAGGCAATCATGAAATTATACATGAGACACTGAATATACAAAAGGACAATGGCCCGAGCATATATAAAAACAGAACTCTGACCTACCACCCCTGGCAACCTACGCTGAAACCAACTCCTTCATCTACAACAAACAGCCCAGGGAGCCAGATAGCTATCTCCAGTCACAATCTGGGAAGCTAAACAATAACTTCTCTAACAGTTGGCCCCAGGTGACCAAGACTTGATCAATATCTGACAGCTTCCCTAACTTTTGTCCCACTTATAATTTAGGACCAATTAGAAGAAAGTCAAATATGCTCCTCTAACCAGTCACCCAGGAAGCCCCACTTCTAGTTAGCCAGCCTCCAGCTTCCTTGTGCCGACACCCTCCAGTGAGGGCAATACCAGAAGCCTCCTTTTCCTCTGTAAAGCTTTCCCATTCCTCTGGCTGCCTTTGAGTCTGCCAAAACGCAAGTGACAGCGCTCTGAGTCAATAGACTTTGCCTGTTCTCATTTGATTGGTCTTCGTTTATTTTCAAAGATAGAATTGTCAATACTTTTCTGTCGATTCTGTTTGTTTTGGCTAGCTACTCTTTCGTGGGGTTTTCCCCTCATCATTTGCCATTAAAAATTTATTACTCAAAATTCACAAAGTAAGTGAAGGTAAAACAAATTTAAACTTTAAAATGATGCTTTTTATATGCTTGTAGCATTTATACTGTTAAAGTTATTAAAGCTTCACACTTTGGGATATCCTATATTACATGATGGTGTTAATAAATTAGACATTTTACAGTGTTGCTGGAATTTCCTGTAGGGTTTAACAACCGAGTATGATATTGGTCTAAAATAGATATTCTTTATGATAACGTATCATGTGTGAGAGACAGCGAGAGGTTCAGGCAATGAGTGTCATCATGTGATTTTTAAAAAACTAATAAACAATCATTTTAGCTAGCTATTAATATGTTCAAATGGTAAGTTTCATATCAATTAATCTATTTTGCATTATTAGATACAGCCCTTAAGAACTTTTAAAATATACTGGTGGATTCAGCTCTTGCTCTTTTTGAAAAAAAAAAAAAGTAATCCTGTTCTTTTGTAGCATAGGATTGCTTCCCTTTTGTTTCTACTTCCTGTATCAGGTTTGGACATCAGCGATTGGTGTCCTTTGCAAATTCAGTTACATAGCTTTCTACCTTTTGGGTTGTTCTAGACAGAATTATAAACAGTAGAAATTATCCCTACTATTCTTTGTGAAACTTCTGAGCGTAGAACCTTTTACAGGATAATTCTTTGGGATTTTATGTCTTTTGTTCTTTTCTTCCTGTTTAACCAATTTTGGTGATATATTTTTTTCTTCCAAATTGTCCTCTACTTCAGTATTTTCAAGTTTTTTAGTAAGTTTTTTGTTACACCTGTTACTTTAAATTATTTAAAATTTCTGGATCTATTTGCAAGAAATGGTATCTCTTTTGTATGAATTAGCACAACCAGAGATTTGTCACTTGCTTTTTTTTTAGACAAAGCTTTAGATTTGTTTACTTCAATTTTTCTTTTCTTCTCTGATGAGGAAGAAAATAAAACTGTCACAGTTATCATCTTCCAACATAAAGATGACATGGGAGCTACTGTAAAATAAATGGGGGAGGGGAGCATTCCAATTCTAATTACAAAAGTAGAACTAAAAATGGATGGAGCTATATTATTTAGGATGTGGATAAAAGTGCTGTAATAAAGATGCCAAAACAACAGTGCCTTAAAAAATCACAGATGATTATTTCTCATAAACCCGTCTGCCCAGCTCCAAGGGAGTTAGAAAACTAGGCTCCTTCTAAATTACTACTCTACCATCCCTATGGGGTTTTCCTAATCCATATGGTTCAAGATGGCCAACACCACTTCTGTATCTCAGGCAGCCTTAAGAGGGAATACGGATGTGCATAGACGCTCTTTCTTTTAAAGGCGCAATCCAGAAGAGGCACACGTCACTTCTACTCACATTCCATTGGATAAGTCATTGTCATACGACCACTACTATCTACAACAAAGACTGGGAAATCAAATCTTTATTCTGGGAGGGCAATGTTCCCAGCTAAAAATTGGGGGTTCTATTAGAATTTAGGAGTGGAGAACAGATACTGGGAGATTACTAGTAGTCTCTGCCATAGGGGATGAGAAGACTGGAGATGTCACAGAGAATGCCAGCCACACGAGTTTGTGATATTGACCATGAACCACCCCCCACCTCATCGAGTTAGACTATAGATAGCATGGACTTTTATTTATTTTCTCCATTTCACCAGAAGACAAAATTTAATCTTCTAGGGATGGGAGTAGACAAGATAAACAATAATAGCTACCCAGATATGCTGGACAGAGCTGGAGACAAGAGAATCTAATGGTTCTGATTATAGATTTTCACGTTTTTCAATTTACTTGAAAAACATAATAAATGTATGGTGTAATAAATCAAACAATTCAAATACAGAAAGCTAATCCCCCTGTCTCCATATTCCAAAGTAACAAACATAAATGGCCTAGTATCTATTCTTCCATATAATTCTCCTGCCTCTATGTGATCAGATCAAATCAAAGACCATTCATATTTAATATGATTATTAACGTGGTTGGGTTTAAATCTCTCATCTTGCTATTTGCTTTCTATTTTTTCTTTATTGTTCTTTTCATCTTTTCCTGCCTTCTTTTGAATTGAATGTTTTTTACAATTCCTGTCTCAGTCTGTTTGGGCTGCTATAACAGAATATCACAGGCTGAGTGGCTTATAAACGACAGAAATTTACTTCTCACAGTTCTGGAGGCTGGGAAGTCCAAGATCAAGGTGCCAGCAGATTTCATGTCTGGTGAGAGCCGGCTGCCTGTTTCACAGATGCAGATCCACTCACTGTGGCCTCACATGGTGGAAGCGGGGAGGGAGTTTGCTGGGGTCTCTTTTATAAGGGCACTGATCCCATTCATGAGGGCTCCACCCTCATGACCTCATCACCTCCCAAAGGCCCCACCTCCTAATACCGTCAAATTGGGAGTCAGGTTTCAATATATGAATTAGGGAGAATGCAAACATTCAGTCTATAGCAATTCCATTTTATCTCCTTTGTTAGCTTATTAGTTATAACTCTGTTTTATTATTTTAGTGGTTGCTTTAGATTCATAGTAACCATTTTAACTTATCATAATCTGTCTTCAAGTGATATTGTAAGATATCATGTATAGCCCTCTCTGGCGTTCTGTCCTGAGAACTCGACTGTGATCGCCCGGGGTTTCAGGTCCAGCTGCTCAACTCAGGGAGTCCACTGGACTTCACCTGAGTTACCCTTTGTGCCTAAGCCCGAAAACTCTCCCAAGGCTGTACGCTGGGGTAATCGCAGGGTTCCGTCATTTATTTCCCACGTCTCAGGAATCACTCTTCATTTCCTCACGTCCAATGTCACACCAATAATTGTTTCATGTATTTCGTCTGTTTTTTTTTTTTTCCAAGTGGAAGGGTAAATCTGGTCCCTGTTACTCTATCTTCACTGGAAACAAGCTTGTCTTCATTTTTGAAAGATATTTTCTCTGGGTATAGAATTATAGGTTAACAGGGGTTTTTTTTTTTTCTTTCGGCACTTAAAACAATGTGATTCCATTTCCTTCTGACTTGTTGAACATCTTCTACTGCATAGAAATTGCATTTTTTTCCTGTTTTTATTTTTATGCTTCTATATTAGAATTTTAGAAAAAGAACCACAAACTAAACCCAAAGAAATTAGAAGGAAAACGATAATAAGATTGGGGGGATAAATTGATAAAATAGAAAATAAATAAAAGTAGAGAGGGAGGACCAAAAATTCAAAACATCTAGTTGTGAAAGGCAAAATTATATCACTCTTAGAAGATATAGGAGAATGTCTTCACGATTTTAGAATGGGGAAGATGATTTCCTAAGAAAAACACAAAAATCATTAACTGTAAAGGAACAGATTGGTAAGATTGTATCACGAGTAAGGACACCACACAGAGAATGAATGAACTAGCCAAAGAGCAGGAGAAGCTACCTATAATATGCATGACTTACAAAGACTTATCTGCAGTATTAAGAATTCCTACAAATCAGGGAGCTGGCCCAGTGGCGCAGCGGTTAAGTTCACATGTTCCACTTTAGTGGCCCGGGGTTCGCCAGTTGGGGTCCTGGGTGCGGACATGGCACCACTTGGCAAGCCATGCTGTGGTAGGCATCCCACATGTAAAGTAGAAGAAGATGGGCACGGATGTTAGCTCAGGGCCAGTCTTCCTCAGCAAAAAGAGGAGGATTGGCGGCAGATGTTAGCTCCAGGCTAATCTTCCTCAAAAAAAAAAAAAGTGGAAAACATTTACACAGCGTAAAACAGCATGACCAGAGTAAAAAGACAAATGACTTACTGGGGGAAATATTTGTGATGGATGTCACAAAGTGTTCCTATGCCTAATACAGAAAATGCTCCTAAAATTAGAGAAGAAAAAGACAGAAAGCCTGTATAAACCTGGACACAGGATATGGACAGACAGTTCACAGAAAAAGGAAAGCAAATTCTCTTCAACACATGAAAAGTTGCTCAAGCTCATTCATTATAAGAGAGACACAAGGAGAGACTGTTTCTCACCTACCAGATTGGCAAAAATTCAAATGTTTGACAACACAGTCAAAAAATATTCATTAATTGCCTTTGGAAGACACTAGGAGACCAAGTCATTATTTTGAAAACAGGTGTATTACAGAGGGAAAAAAAATCAAACATTTACCTTGTCTTTCTTGTATAAATAGTACCCTTAGGTAACCAAATAACTCATAAGGGGAGATCAATAAATTAATAATTGATAATCATAATATTTATCATTTCGCAATCCCTAATGAACTCTTAGGCAATGATCTCCAATGACCGCTGACATCTTTTTTAAAATATGAGAAAGCCAGACATTCTGTTCATCTATGTGGTTGTACACATTACCTATGAGTAATCTTGAGAAAAAAAAAAAAAACAAAACCAAAAACCTGAGTCTGACCAAGCCTCTGGATCTAACGACCAAATTACAGGAAAAACAAGGGGCAGCAGAAAGATATGTCAAATAATACCACGATAAGACAACCCGCAAAATCCAGGCTGTGGGAGATTCCACACTGTCTTCAACACTTACATTAGCTTCTCCACTGCCCTTCCCTCTCCCTCGGGGTTTTTATCATTGTTATGCTCATTTTACAGATATGTAAACTGAAGCTCAGAGAGCTAACGCACACAACACTGAGATGCAGGAGAAACTCATACATACAGAGTTGGCCCAGTCATACAGGTCGGAAGTGGCGAAGCTGGAATTTGATTGGATCATCTCGTTCTGAAATGTCCTCTGCCACCTAATTTGCTTCTTGATTCCCCTCAAAATAGAAGCCACAGAGGCCCCTGGGTGCCTGATGGCAGCCAATGTCTTGCATTACGTGCATTTTTTACACAATCGGGCAGCCTCTGGTCTCCTCCCCGGCAGAGCTCCTACTGTCCCGTTTCGAGGCACACCTCCCATGTGCCTGTCCCCTCTTGATAGCCCTGAGCTTCACTACCTGCGTTCTGCACCTAGGGAAACCGTAGCCTGAAGAGGTTAGCGACAAGACAGGGACTAGACGTCTACTCCTCTATCTCCTACTCCGGTGCTATGATCTCCTGACACCTTTCCCTGGAAGGGGGGAGGGCAACAAAGAATGACAAGACGCCCTGGGACACCCGGATGTCCTAGACTGAGGGAGAAGGAGGAGGAGTCTGACATGACCATCCTCAGAGCAGGTCTAGAGCAGGGGGTGGTCGACGCGCACACGAGACAAGAGCCCAGACATCACCCCTGCCTTGAAAAAGCAGGCAACACACACTAGCCAATGCTAAACTCGCTCTCCACCATAGAAAAAGCATTTTAGAGATGCTCTGGGGCTGTTCTCCAAGGCTGCCTTCGCCCTGTTCAGTCAGACGTATGGCTTTTATTGAGATAAAATTTACATTTTATGTGAATGCACAGAGCATAAGCGTGCAATGTGGTGCAGCTTGACAAATACACACGCTCATGTAACTAAAACCCAGTCAGGACGTAGAATTGTCCAGCATCTCAGAAACTTCCCGCACGCTCCCCCCTACTCAGTGTCCATCCTCCCCTTGCACCACGACTCTGAGAGGTTCTAACACCTTCTGGAGCACTTGAGTCTTCTCGGTCTTTCCGCTCACCAGTGGGTCCTTGCAAACCACGTAAGCATGAGGCTGCCAGGTCCCTGTGAAACGGAACTAGCTTTCTGAACACCGTCCACGTTGCTGGCTGTCACCACGAGGCCACCCAGGTCAACCACCTAGTGGAATTTTTCACTTCCTCCAAAACCTTCCACAGAGCTGATTTTTCCTTCTCTTTCGTGGCACCTGAGGCCCCAAGCTCATTTTATCCCACGGCTAAGACCTATGACAAAGCAGGCTCTGATGGAGCGCATGAAGATGCCTGCAATTACCTTAGCAACGGAACATGCTGTGCAACTGAATCATATAATCCCATCCCCATAGCAACCCAGAATCCCAGAATCCTGACCCTTTGGAGCCCAGTGGCAATAGCACTCATAGTCCAACCCCTTAGATTAAAACAGAGCCAAAACCAAACCAAAACAAAAAATGTCACTTTCAGCTCAGACAGCCTTCATATCCTTGTACCTATTCTTGATCCGGATTGTTTATAATGGATACTGACACAAATGAGATAAGCCCAGGAGTGTCCATTTGGGCTCTTGATTCTTAGGCTGACTTTAGATCTAAAGCTTTGTCCTACGCTATTAGGAACAAAGGGGGATTATTTCATGGACGGAGGCAGAGCAAGTCTGCCAGAGAAGAACGTAGGTATGTTGGTATCAGAGACCACAGAGCTGTGGCAAGAATTCCTCATTCAGGGGCCAGCCTGGTGGCGCAATGGTTAAGTGCGCACGTTCTGATTCTCGGTGGCCTGGAGTTTGCCTTTTGGGATCCCAGGTGCGGACATGGCACCGCTTGGCAAGCCATGCTGTGGTAGGCATCCCACATATAGAGGAAGACGGGCACAGATGTTAGCTCAGGGCCAGTCTTCCTCAGCAAAAAAAAAAAAAGAGGAGGATTGGCAGCAGATGTTAGCTCAGGGCTAATCTTCCTCCAAAAAGAAAAAGAATTCCTAATTCATTTATCTCTTAATGTGTCTTCATAAGCAAGATTGCATCCTCCTTCTGCCTCTGAGGTTGGCATGTTAGTAATGACCTTCTCTTTTATCAACTGGGGTTAGGATGGTAATAGGAAAATATATTCTCTAAGGTCAAAATGCCTTCAACTCCTGGGCTCAGAGCAGCTCTCCGGGCCAGACGGTACTTTAATACGAAATGTAAACATGGGGTCTGGAGAGGTGGCACCTCTTCCTGGTATCTGCTCTACCTTCTAGATACATCTTGGTCTCATTCAGCACCAAGAACTCTGGAGCAGGGTGGTGTCTCTCGGCCCGCCCTAGGAGGCCGCTACAAGCTGAGATTTACAGAGCAGGGAACATCTGAGCTGGCCCTTGAAGGATGCATGGATTCCCTCCAGGCAGGTGGGCTGGCAAGCGCCACAAGAGAGAGAAGGGGTCTGCCTGATTTGCTGCTGCATCGCTGGTGTGAAGCCCAATTTCTGGCATAGATAAGTCACTGAAAAAAAATATTTTAGTGTGACAGGTAATGGTGATAGGTTTGTCTTGAATGTTCCCACTTCTAAAGAACTGAACAAAGCCAAAAAGGATAACGGGGCGGGGGGGGGGGGGGGGGTGGACCGCGATATCCACAAACTATACCTGATCAAATCCCCACAAATTTCCAAATTCCCATAAAGGCGGACAAACTGCCTAAAAATGGACAGAACTCTAGCTTTCAGTCCAGCACGTAAGGAGCTTGGAAGTGGCCACTCCATCCTAACAACAAGTGAAAAGCTGAACAAGCTGAAAAATCAACAATTCTTCTTAGATCCATCCTGGAAGCAAGGTCAGGGGGCAAGCCCGCTGCCCCTCAGGTTAGAGAGATCGACAGAGAATACGGAGAACCATAACTTACCAGAGCAGAAGCACACAAGCAGAACCCTCCAAAGGAACCAGTGCCAGGGAGCAAAACCTGTACTGTAATTGATGAACTGCTGGAGGCTCTGCGTGGACAAGGCTGAGAGTCAGAAACTCCCGGTTGGGGGACCCCACACTTTCCTGAGTTTTACCTCCAGAAGCTCCACCAGATTCTCACAGCAAATGTCGGGGGAAATCCCTTCCTGCTTCCTGCAGGGGGAGGGGGAAAGCAACGATTTTGAAACACACCAGAGCATTCTGTCCCTCTTAACAAGGCCTCCCCTCAGGAGAAACTAGTTAACCACAGCCTAACCTGCTGGGGTCTTCTCAGGGTCTAACCCACCTGGGAAAGGGAACGACCTCACTCAAGCTGACTGTAGCCTTCCTCATGGGGGAAGGGACATACCCACTGCAGCCCACTCTAACTACACTATCCCCTCTAAGCCGGAGGGGGCTGAGAAGCGCTTGTGAGGGTCACGCAGTCCAGTGGCACAGGCTCGCTAAAAAGACTGAGACCTAATCATTGGACTATAGACCACTTCCCCTCCCCCAAAACTCACCAGCACATTACCAAAGGCCTATTGATGGCAGTTCCTTCTACCCAGTACATCATGTGAGGCTATCAAGAAAAAATTACAAGGCATACTTAAAGGCAAAAAAAAAAAAAAAAAAACCAGTTTGCAGAGAGAGAGAGCAAGCATCAAAACAAGACTCAGATATGGCAGGGATGTTGGAATTATCAGACCAGGAATTTAAAACAACTGTGATTGATATGCTAAGGGCTCATGGATAAAGAAGACAGCATGCAAGAAGAGGTGGGCAGAGTAAGCAGGGATATGGAAATTCTAAGAATTAAAAGGAAATGCTAGAGTTCAAAAACACTGTAACAGAAATGAAAAATGTCTCTGATGGGCTTATTAGTAGATGGGACGCATGTGAGGAAAGAACCTCTGAGCCTGAGGATATCTCAACGGAAACCTCAAAAACTGAAAAGCAAAGAGGAAAAAGAATGAAAAATACGGACTATCCAGGAACTGTGGGACAACTGCAAAAGGTATAGCATATGTGTAATGGAAATACCAGTAGGAAAAGAAAGAAAGAAAAGAACAGAATCAACATTTGAAACAATAATGACTGAGATTTTCCTGAAATTAAACCACCAAACCAAACCACAGATCCAGAAAGCTCAGAGAATACCAAGCAGGATAAATGCCAAAAAACAACTACAGCTCGGCAGATCATATTCAAATTTCAGAAAATCAAAAATAAACAAAAGATTCTGAAAGAAGCCAGAAGAAGAAAACAGCTTGGCTATAGAGGAGCAAAGATAAGAATTATATCTGACTTCTCCTCAGAAACCATGTGAGCAAGAAGAGAGAGGAGTGAAGTGAAATATTTAGAGTGTTGAGGGGGAAAAAACTCTACCAACCTAGAATTCTTTACTCTGCAAAATTATTCTTCAAAAGTAAATGAGAAATAAAGACTTTCTCAAACAGAAATTGAGGGAATTTGTTGCAATAGACCTATTTGCAAGTGATGTTAAAAGAAGTTCTTTAGAGAGGAGGAAATGATATAGGTCAGAAACCAAGATGTTCATAAAGGAAAAGCATTAGAGAAGGAATTAGTGAAGGTAAAATAAAAACGTTTATTTTTCTTATTCTTAATAGATCTAAAAGATAATAGTTTGTTAAAAATAACAGGAACAATGTGTTCAGTTATGCGTGCTTTATTAGACGAAATGAACCAATTTCTCAAAAGAAACAATCTGCCAAAATTCACAAAAGAAGAAATAGACTATAGAAACTAAAGCAATTGAATCAATAATTAGTAACCTTCCAAAATAGAAAGCACCAGGTCCAGATGGGTTCACTGGTGAATTCTACCAAACGTTTCAAGAAGAAATTATACCTAGTATCTACAATCTCTTTCTGAAGATAGAAATAAGAGGAAATAGTTCCTAAACTCATTCTATGAGGCCAGCCTTACCCTAATACCAAAACCAAACAAAGATATTACAAGAAAATCACAGCTTATACCTCTCATAAATATAGATGCAAAAATCCTCAATAAAATATTAGGAAATTGAATCCAACAATGTATAAAAAGAATTATACGCCACAACTAAGTGGGATTTATCCCAGGTGTGCAATGCTGGTTCAACATTTAAAAATCAATTAATGTAATCCATCACAACAACAAAGGAAAAATCACATGATCATATCAATAGATGCAGAAAAGGCATTTGACAAAATCCAACACCTATTCGTGATAAAAGCTCGCAGTAAACTAGGAATAGAGAGGAACCTCCTCAACTTGGTAAAGAACATCTGCAAAAAAACCTACAGCCAACATCATACTTAGTGAAGAGAAACTTAAAGCTTTCTCACTAAGATCAGGAACAAAGCAAAGATGTCCCCTCTCACCACTGCTTTTCAACATTGCACTGGAAGCCCTAGCTAATGCAATAAGACAAGAAAAGGAAATAAAAGGTATATTGATTGGGAAGGAAGAAATAAAAGTTTCTCTTTTTGCAGATGACATGATCGTCCATGTAGAAAATCCAAAAGAATCAACAGAAAACCTCCTGGAACTAATAAGCAATTATATTAAGGTCACAGGATGCAAGGTTAATATATATAAGGTCATTGATTTTCCATATGCCAGCAAGGAATAGGTGGAATTTGAAATTAACAACACAATACCATCTGCATTAGCAACCCCCGAAAATGAAATATTTAGGTATAAATCTAACAATATACGTACAAGATCTGTATGAAGATAAGTACAAACTTCTGATGAAAGAAACCAAAGAAGAACTAAATAAATGAAAGGATATTCCATGTTCATGGATGGGAAGACTCAATATTGTCAAAATGGCAGTTCTCTCCAACTTGACCTACAGATTTAATGCAATCCCAATCAAAATCCCAGCCAGTTATTTTGTGGATATCAACAAACCAATTCTAAAGTTTATATGAGAAGGAAAACACCCAGAACAGCCAACACAATACTGAAGAGGAAAGTTGGAGGACTGATACCACGCAAATTCAAGATTTACCATAAAGCTACAATAATCAAGACGGTGTGGTATTGCTGAATAAAATGCAAGCTGTTACACATTATACCTCCTACTATTAAGAAAGAAGCTGAGCATTTGATAGGCCTTTCCAGATTGTGGAAACAACATATGTCACACATGAGAACAGTGCTACAATTTTTTTTTTAGGTGACTCAGAAGGTTGACATTTTTTAGTGCTACCCTGAGCTGGTGGTTCCCAGCAATATCTAAGAAGATTCCACGTTTAGTGAGGGCAGACCAGATTTCTGGGATTAAGAAAATGGAGATTGGTGGGGCCAGCCCCGTGGCCGAGTGGTTAAGTTGGCGTGCTCCACTTTGGTATCCCAGGGTTTTGCCAGTTCAGATCCTGGGCGTGGACATGGCACCGCTCATCAGGCCAGGCTGAGGTGGTGTCCCACATAGCACAACCAGAAGGACCTACAATTAGAATTATGCTTCTCAAAGCAGAAGGGTAGAGAGCGACAGGGGCCTCAACTAGAAATGAGTGAGTAGGTTTGGAGATGAAAATTTGAAGGGGTCTATGAAGGATTCGCCAATATAGGCTTTCCGCTGATGGGAGCTGGGTAATGTAGGATTTTCCTCAATTTAATAGAAAGTAAGATCGAATTATGGGCAGGCGTAAACCCGATATGGAGGGCTGGAAAAGCTGGTGTGGAAAACGTGACACACTTTGACCAAGGGAAAATAAGGACTAGCAGAGTGGGAGACCATGAGACGTAGCGGCCTCAACCCACATTGTTGCGGGAGGTTCCTCTGCAGCCCACAGGAGGAGCAGAAGAGTTCCGGGCTATTTTCAGGGCTGGATGTGTCCAGTTAGCAGATGTGCAAAGTCAGGCAGTGGCAGGCTCATAATTCCAGAAGGCCTCTGAAGTGCCGAATGGTCATGGAGACTGAGCCAGCACTCTAGAACTGGCGGGCAGCTGTGGATGGGGGAAGGGGGGTGAGGATGGAGGAGGAAGTTCCCAGGGGTAATCAGGGCTTACCCCCACACATCAGAAATAAAGCCTGGAGCAGCAGGAATCATTTATGATTCCAGGAGAATAGGAGATTCCAAAATACCTCCTGTCTTGGCAGTGGGGGGCAGGATGCAGCTCATATCAGCTTGCAAGAGATGGCTTTTGCATTTTTAAGAATTCTGCAAGCCAGTGGACATCAACTTGGTGGTTGAAATCGGCCACAGTGGGAGGATTTACCCACGGAAATCATCAAACAATGCAAGTTGTGGATTTTTTTCTTTTCCTGGAGAGAAGATGGTGAAACATTTCCCAGAAAACCACTGTGCTCTGGTAAAAGTTGGCCCAGAAAAAGAGGAAGTGTGAACGTGTCAGGGCAAGGTCCACAGCTGCTCCTAGCAGGAGAAAGCCTCTCCTGCCATGTGTCTGTCACAGCTGGGGAAAACCCGGAATGCAGCCAGCATGATGATGAGTGGCTATGCAAAGTGGAAGCACACATCTATGCCTGGCTCACACTAGTCCCCGTGATATAACAAACTATTCAAAGTGAGGTTAAGAACATCCAGGAAGCAATTAAACACAATGGAGGGTACCACCATCTCTAGGGGAAACTCTAGTGATCCCCGGGAAAAAGGGCATGAGTGAGTGCTCTTGGAATAGCTTCCACTTGCATGTCCCAGCCTTGGCCATTACCAAACTTGGCCCATTCCTACAACACAAGGCTGCCATTCACAAAATTTAAGAAATCGGCCTTCTGGGACACCAGCGATGTTGAGCCTGAATCTTCTTGGGTCTGATAACTCAGCTCTGATCCTGTAATTGGCATTTGGACCCCAGGTGTCCCTCCATCTTTTGGTTGACTTGATGGGCCATCTCTGATCAGAATCCTCCAGTCTGGCCTTGGGGGCGAATACATCTTTCTCTTCCTACTGTGCGGGCATCCCAGCCAAGTCATCCCAGTATCACCAGGACAGGCAGGGGAGGGGGCTGTCAAAGGAGAGGCATTCAGTCATCGAAACCAAGAATCTTTGGTTCCAGAGTTCAAGCTCGTCTTCCTGACATTTTCAAGACAACCACAGCACGCGTCCCTTCTGCTGCATTCTACCAGTCAAAGCAAGCTCAAGGCCAGTCGAGATTCAAGGGGAGGAGAAATAGATGGCATCTCTTTGGAGAGGGGTGACAAAGTCACACGGTATCTTACATGGACACCAGGGAGGCATGATTCATTGTAGGGTCATTATGGTGACAACCAACAGTCCTTGGTTTCCATTTCCATAGCTGAGCCCGCTCTAAGAGAGACGCCCCCAGGCTCCAGCCCCCTCCTCATGGCCCAGCCCCCTGTGTGGTCCTGCGCTTCTGCTCCAGCTGAGCACTGCCAGCGGGACCCGGAATTGAACCAAGGCCTTTTTTCCCAGGTAACTGAATAAAAAATTAACTGGAGATAAACTTTTTTGCAGTTAAACTTTTTCTTTCATACATGTGGTGCAGCTCAATTTCTCAGACTGTAGCAGGAGTTCTCAAACTTACTGGCCTCTTGAGCCCTTTACGCTTCTAAAAAATTTTGAGACCCCCACCCCCACCCCCGCAAAGAGCTATCAATATAGCTATTTCCATATTAGGAATTAAAACTGAGAATTCTTTAAATGTTTACTTATTAACTCATTTAGAAATAATAATGAACTCATTACAAAGTGAGAAAAAAAATAAGGAACTCATTGCAAAGTAACATACATTTTTATTTTCATGGAAAATAACTCTATTTTACAAAACAGAACCCAAAAAAGCGTTAGTGAGGAGAATGGCATTGTTTTGCATTTTCTCAAATGTCTTTAATATCAGATTTAATAGGAACCCAGCTGTATTCTCATATCTGCTTCTGCATTCAGTCTGCTGCAATATATTGTTTTGGTTCAAGTGTGTGAAGAAATTATGGCCTGATACATATATATGTGATTGGAAAAGGAAGGAGTATTTTTTCTTTCTTTTTTTTTTTTTTTGAGGAAGATTGGCCCTGAGCTAACTGCTGCCAATCCTCCTCTTTTTGCTGAGGAAAACTGGCCCTGATCTAGCATCCGTGCCCATCTTCCTCTACTTTATATGTGGGACGCCTGCCACAGCATGGCTTGCCAAGCGGTGCCATGTCCACACCCGGGATCCGAACTGGCGAGCCCCGGGCCGCCGACGCGGAACGTGCAGACTTAACCGCTGTGCCCCGGGGCCGGCCCCAGGAAGGAGTATTTTAACAGCTTTTTCAGATTGTTGTGGATGTTCTTCTTTGATATCTTACCAAATCTTACGTGCATGATTTTGTAACATCAGGCATTGATCATTTGGAAAATATTGGTTCGCTGAGTTATGCAGCTTTTCCAAGTGTTGACACATTTCACAAACTACCAGAAAATCACATTCATTAATATCACCCCCATCTCATCAGAAAAGTTTCTAAGTATTGGTAAACTGTCAAGCTCACAGTGGCAGATACAAATGTTCCAAAATTCTAATTTTCTCTCGAAACCTCAAATTTTATCACTGGCAGCAAATACAGTTATTTTCCTTCATTCATTTTTCAGAAAATGTCTGCCAAGTACCCAAGTCTGAATAATCATAGTTTGTCGGCCAGTCATTCTTTCAAGAGGATGTTCCATAAAGAAGGTAGCCAGTTTAGCTCGCGACTCAATGACACAAGGGCTTTCCCTCGAGACAGCCACTGTGTTTTGTGCATACTTCCCGTCTCACTATTCAGAGTATGAAAAAGACGTGTACACAAGGGTCCAGATTTAATGACATCAATACTTTTCTTGCTTTTAATGAAGTACGTTCTTGAGTGAAACTGGACTTGTTTTCTTGCAAGCGTATGGTGTGAATAATACAGTGACCACGAGTGTAGTTTGGTGCCGTTGTCTTGATTAGTGCTAAGATACCAGCAGTTTCCCCCATCATTGCTTTTGCATCGTTAGTACAAATAATGCCAAGTGTTATTATGAAAACAGTTTTGACCCTGTGGACTCCCTGAGCGGGTCTACGAGACCCCCGGGGCTCTCCAGACCACACTTTGAGAATCACTCTACAACAATGAGAATGAATGATTTACAGCTACATGCAGCTACATGGGGATGACCCTCACAATCATAATGCTGAGATTATATATTGTATGATTCTATGTATATATAGGACATAAAGGGTCAAAAAACTTGAAAACCCAAGCTATGGCATTAAACGTAGGATAATGGATACCCTTAGAGAGGTGGGTAGTGCCTGAAAGGGAGAAGAATGGGGCTTCTGGGGTGCCAGTCAAGTCCTTTCTCTTGTCTTGGATGCCAGCTATACGAAAGCGTCCACTTGGTGAAAACTCATCAAGCCTAAGATATGTGCACTTTCCTACATGCATATTATTCTTGAATTAAAAGGCGTTTACAGCATGGTTTACAGCAGTATCAAGTGAAAATAAGCATTCCTCCAAAACCAACAACAACAAACCCTGAAAGATTTTCCTAAATGAAAACAAAATGTCTCTGTGGCAATAACCATGACAAATATTTGCCAAATATATGTTCATAAAGGGATCTCCCCAATAATTCTTTCATTACTTATGTGGCACCTCCTACCTGCCGAACAGGTGGGAGAGAACCGCCCGCTGGAGAGGGATGACAGTGGGGGGCAGCACCTGGAATGTTTGCACAACGTTAAGCAGGGGCATCTTTGTAAATTTCTATCAGAGATTTGGTCAGAAAGATTCAGGATGTTGGGGTATGTCAGCTGCTGCGTGCACCTTTCCAAAAGGTCCCTCAAGAAAGAGACAAGCTGAGGCTCAAAATGACTCAAGTGAAAGCAGAGAAGGTGCAATTCTGGGAGAAGAGGCTCCTTGCCTCGGGCCTGCTTTCCAGGAGGAGCCAGACTCCACCCTAGGTTCCAGGCAAAGGGAGTGAACATTGGAGGGTCCAAGTGTGCCTGGGGGAAAGTGGATTACCAGGCTGGTCAAAAGCACCTCCCTTTGGGCGCCCT